>NC_088188.1:6125916-6308416 GCF_028769735.1 Zonotrichia leucophrys gambelii | reverse complement strand
AGGGAAGAGAAAGGAAGGGAAGAAGAAGGAGAAAGAAGGAGAAGAAGGAAGAAGGAGGGAAAAGGAGAAGGAAAAGAGGAAAGAAGAAAGAAAAAAAAAAAGAAGAGAAGAAAAAAAAGAAGGAGAAGGAAGGAAGGAAGGAAGGAAGGAAGGAAGGAAGGAAGGAAGGAAGGAAGGAAGGAAGGAAGGAAGGAAGGAGGAAGGAAGGAAGGAAGGAAGGAAGGAAGGAAGGAAGGAAGGAAGGAAGGAAGGAAGGAAGGAAGGAAGGAAGGAGGAGAAAGAAGGGGAAAGAAGGAGAAAGAAGGAGAAATGGAAGGAGAAAGAGGGAGAAAGAAAAATAAAAGGAGAAAGAAAGGAAAAAAAAAAGAAAAAAGGAAGGAGAAAGAAAGAGAGAAAGAGAGAAGGAAGGAGAGAGAAGGAAGGAGGAGCATTTCTCAAAGGCCCAGAGGAAGCAGCCCCAGCACAGAAATCTCTCCAGCAGGAACTCGCTGCCTCTCCTGGGCTGTCCCAGGCAGCTCTGGAAGCCCTGAGCTCCCAACAGCAACATCTGCAAGCTGCTCTCAGGAAAATCCAGCCAAAACCAGCAGAGATGTGCTGTCCTCAAGAGCCACAAACTTCTGACCCCACTGAGGTCACGCCGTGGAGAGCACTCAGAGCATCACACACCTACTGCTCAAAGCAGGGTATGAGCCACAGAAAGAGCGATTCAGCCTGGCCAGGAATGTTGGTTTCAGTGAGTTTTTGATCTCAAACCCTGATCCTGTTCCAAGGCAGCAGCTCACCCCCTCAGCAAGGCCTCACCCAGCCTGTGCCCATCCCTGTCAGCCTCAAAGGACAGAGCTCCCCGTGCCTGGGAGCTCAGATCTGGTGGTGGAAATATTCCCAGATCTGCACAGCTCCACAGGACTGGGCAGCGCTCAGGGAGGTGGCAGGGCAGGGAGCAGCCCCTCAGGGCCTGGGCTTGGTTTTGGGGCAGCCCTAAAGCTGAGTTCCAATTTCCCTCCATCTGCAGCTGCAGTGCCACAAATGACTCGAGGCTGCAGCAGCAGCAGAGCATCCACCCCAGGCTGTGACATTGACATTGATGCACCCTCAGCCCTCGGGTGCTCCACAGATCTGCCCCATTCCAGCTCTCAGCCGTGGGGAATTGCTTCCCAGAGGATCCTGCACCCTCAGCCATGGGGAATTTTTTCCCAAAGGATCCCAGCCTTTCTCAGGGCAGCCATCCCAGGGGCTCAGCGACCCCAGGCACACCAAGCCTGTCCTGAGCCCCAGCAATCCCTGGCTGGGTTCTGGTCAGGAAATGGTGAATTCTTGCTGCCAGCAGGGATCTGAGCCACCACTGTGGAACCAGCACCTTTCCACCCCAATATCGCTGCTGATATTAATTCTGAATTAAGGCAGACCCTTAATTCTGGCTTGGCAGCCAGAACCAGCATCAGACCTGGGGGCTGAGCTTCACAGTTATCACAACAGAGATAAGCAAATCCTCAGGAATTCCTGCTTTAATCGATGGCAGGAAAAGTTTTGTCTGATTGCTTTGACCTTTGTACTCACCGGGCTGGACTTCCAAGGCGGGGGATCCACAAACTCAATTTATTCCTTATGAGTTTCCTGCTCTTCCTTTTCCCTACCTGGAAGCAAAACCTGGGAAAAACAACCTCACTCCCAGACTTCCCTCAGGCAGCTGCAGGTGTGGAATATTTGTAATTAAGAGTTCATCCGTGACCTGGGATGCTGCTCGGGGCCTACCCCGGAGTGCCAGGGCTGGGTTTGTTGTTTATTGGGAATACAGGTGGGGATGAAAGGACAAGGAATTTTGTCAGGGAGGTGTTTTGTTCTCCTGCTGTGCCTGGATGCTGTCGGAGCACGGTGGGGAGCAGGATGCGGGAGGAGCAGCACGGCCGCGCTCCTGAGGGGAGCCGGGAGTGCCTCTCCCCCTGGGACATCTCCAGGAAAATTCCCAGTTTTCACTCCCACACCGGCCCTCAGTGCACAAATCCCGGGCTCTGCCAAACCCAGACCCCACCGGAGCGAGAGACCCCTGGGGAACACCGGGGTGGGAAAACGCTGCGGGCCCGGGATTCTCCATTTTCCATCCCCTCAGAAAGGAACCCGGCCCCGCTCGGGAAAGGACGGGCTGGTGCCGCCACCCAGCGGTGTCCGGCGGGGACACCGGGACGGGGACACCGGGAAAGGGACACACGGACAGGGACACCCGATTACGGACCCCCTCCGGACCCTTTGTCCTCCAGGATCTCCCTCTATCCCCTCCATTCTTAGAGATTCCCCTCAGGAATCCCTCAGGAATCCCCGCTCCGAGATCCTTCTCTATCCCCTCCATTCTCAGGGATTCCCCTCAGGAATCCCTCAGGAATCCCCGCTCCGAGCTCCCCCTCTATCCCCTCCATTCTCAGGGATTCCCCTCAGGAATCCCTCAGGAATCCCCGCTCCGAGCTCCCCCTCTATCCCCTCCATTCTCAGGGATTCCCCTCAGGAATCCCCGCTCCGAGATCCCCCTCTATCCCCTCCATTCTCAGGGATTCCCCTCAGGAATCCCCGCTCCAGGATCTCCCTCCATCCCCTCCATCCTCAGCGCTCCCCGCTCAGGGTTCTCCTTCCAGCCTCTCCATTCTCCTCAGGAATCCCCACTCCGAGATCCTCCTCCATCGCCTCCATCCTCAGGATTTCCAGCCCCCAAATCTCCTCAGGGCACAGTTCCCCCTTCCCCACGGACATTCCTCATTTTGCCTCAGTTTACCTCACCCTACAACTCCTTTCCCTGCAGGATTTCCAGGCTTCTCCCCCTGACCCAGATCCATGTTTGGTTTCTCCTCCTTTCCAGGCACGTTCAGGTCACCTGCATTGCCTGGGATTTCACGGAGGGTTTCCTTTTGGAAATGTCCATTTGTAAGCTGTTTCCCCCATTCCCTGAGCTTTAAGGAACACAACCAGGCTTTCAGGAGGGCGAGGTTCAAGTTTAGGGGCACATCCATTGCTCTGAGCCCCACAGTGAACCCTTACCCCCCAAAACCCACAATTTTTAGTCATTTGTGCCTTCTAGGTGACAATTTTGTTCATACAGAATCCAAGGACACTCCTGTTTTTCAGCCCCTCACCTGAGCTGCTCCTGGGCTCTCATCCTTTCCCCACTGACAAAACAACTCCAAGGTGTGATTATCCCATGACCACAGGAAATACTTTACCACCTTCCTCACTATAAACCCCCTTCTTACTGGACTATTATCTTTCAAAAGACAAATGACACGGAAATGTGAAATTCACAAACATTTTAAAAAGCTGCTCTCTGCCTTGCCTTACTCTTTGTCACTACAGTTGAATCTTATTGCTATTTATTCCATTGAGGTGCCCAAATTTTGTTGCAAGGAGCTAAAAATAAGGCAGCCCAGGGAAATCTATGCTTAGATCCCAACAGCTCTGTAAAGAAACATCTGCAGGAGGTAAATAAAGGAATATTGGTTGTGCCAGGAAGCCTTGCAGAGCAGGGCAGAGTTGGGGTGATGCAGTTTTTAGCTGTCAGTAAAAGTCCCAGCAGAGCTGTAAAAACCCTTTAAAAAGCAGAAACACAAACCAAGGTGTCCCGGCAGCCCAGGAAAAGGCAGAGCAGGGACAGGGACAGCTCAGCCATGGGCTGCAGGGACATCCAAACCCTCCTTTTGGTCTCTGAGCTGTTCCCAGCCAGGGCTCACAGACACCTCAAGGTCGGGCCTCAGACTGCAGCCAGAAATTTGGCAAAAGCTGAGAGGAAGGAGCCACAATGGATCCTTTGTGTGTGAGCGCAGCTCCTGAGGATCTCCCAGCACAGGGAAGGCTCAGGAATCCAAATTTTGGTGACAGCAGACAAACAAGTCCCAGGAGTTAAAGAGAAACAGAGGCTGCTACTTTCAGATTGATTTTCTCCCTGCCAGGCAATTCATCACCAGCAAGGTTTTGATGAGTGCTGGGGGAAAAAAGAGAATTTACAACCCAAATTCAATTGCATTTTGCTGCAGATTTTCCCCCGATTTCCTCCTGTGCTCCACGTAATTTTGGTTGATTTATGAAAGCTCTGCAGCCATCAGGCTGTGGAAATAAAGACAGCAAGGATAAACTTCATAGTTTTTATTCTGCAAAGCAATATGCACATCTTACAAACACAAAAATTAATCTAGGAGAGAAATGTCATTTCCAAATCAGCTATTAACCATCATGCAACAAGACAAGTGAAATGTAAGAACAAAACAAAACAAAAACCAAAAAACCCCAAAAAACAGCCATCTCGAACCCTACAATCACCTGCAGAGGGTTGAAACCAAGGCTCAGATTTTCTATGTAACGCCAAAGAAAATGCAAAAAAAAAAAGAAAAAACAAAAAAAAAAAGAAAATGGCAGCTTTCTAAGAACAAGAAAACACGTACAAATAGAATCAAAACTGATTCAAGTCATAGTTAAAAAGAAAAAAGAAAACAAAAAAAGGAAAGATCAATATGATCTGAACTTTAATATTAAGTTTTAACTCTTCTGTTTGGCTGCATTTAACTTTGTACATTGCCTGGGAACAATCCAATATTCCTCAGCATTCCAGCACTTGGCCTGCTGGGACACCCTGCTCCTCCCTGCTGCAGTACAGGGGGGAAAAGGATGAACTAAGGCCAAAAATCCAAAACTCTCCAACCTTTTCCCTTCTGCATCTGTGGGTGACAATCTTTAATATTCCTGGGGGTGCAGAAAGTGGGGAGAAGTTGCCAAGGAGGTTCCTTTCACTCCCAAATGGTTCCCTTGCCAGCCCAAATTCCAGCTGGGATGTTTGGAGCTGCAATTTGTTGAAGGAGAAAGGATTAGCTTTGCTTTCCTGGAGAAATCAGAGGATTTTGGGTGGGTTTTGGGTATTTCCAGGATTCCTCTCTCCCAATCCATCTCCTATTCCTGCCTTTGGGGCCCAGATCCAGCCACCCTCAGAGGCAGCTCTGGGAGTGAGGATTAATTTGTGGGATTTAGGAACAGCTCAGGAGGAGCTCTTGGCCTGTCTCACCCCCAGGGAAGCAGCAGCAACCCACAGCAGCATCAGGAAAAAAACTGGGAGCTTCTTTTTATCCCTAAACTTCAAACCAGGCCATCTCTAAAGCTTTGCCTTAACATTCCCTGGAGGAAAACATGTCAGGTAATCCCAATTTAGGGAAACTGAAACTGTGGGAGGAAACAAAACTGTGACTGCTCAAACACCCTTAACACTGGTGAACTTACTGAAGTCCCAACACACACAGACCAGGAGTGGTGTCTGGAGGGAATAAACTGGGAATTTTCTGCCAGCAGCACTGAGACTATGAGATTCTCACTTGGCTTTTTTCTTCTGAGGAGTCTGGAGCAAAAGGAGGAGGAAAAAAAAGCCTGTGGGAAGGAATGAAGGAGTGAATGAAGGAATGAATGAAAGCTGGGAGAAAATAAAAAGTCAGTTAAGGCAACCAGTGAGATTTAAAAGCAGGGGTGGAAGTGGCTGCAGGAAGAGCCTGAGCCCTGAAATTCAGGAGGCTGCTCAAGGAACCAGGAAGAAAAATCAGCAAAAGGCAGAATGGAGAAACGCACAGAATCAAATCTCTGAGTGAAGGATGGACACAGAGAACAGAAGGGGTTTCACTGGGTGGTTTCTTTGACCTTCCTCACAAGATCCCCACTTTTGTGGCCATTTCCCCCATTCATTAATGTGCAGAAAATGGCAAATTAATGAATGGAATGGGCCAGAGCTCAGCAGTGCCAGGGGCAGCTGCCCCTCAGAGCTGCAGGCACAGTCCCACAGTGAAGCTCTGCAACAAACTCTGGCATCTCTTCTCCTTTCACTCTTTGCACTTGCCCAAGGCTGTGCAGAGCCCCAGCAGGCTGCTAACACAATACATCTTTTTATTAAGTTTCACTTTCTAGAAAGAAAAAGAAAGAAAAAGGGAAAAAAAAAAAAAGCTTACAGACAGCTGCCCTGCAGCAGAGACACACAATCCTGGCTGGAGGGCTGGGGAGGGGAGGCCAAGTGGAAAAGTTTTCCAGATAGTCTCTGTGCTGACTGGCTCTCTGGCATTCAGCAAGCCAAATGAAATACCAAAAAAAAAAAACAAACCAAAAAAACAAACCAAAACAACAAAAAGAATCAAACAGTTCTTTTCAGTAAGTAACAGTTTAAAATGGGACTTCACTTCTTAATTTTTTTACTATGAATAAAAGCACAAGTTTGTCCTAAATACAGCACTATTAAAATGTGAATATGTATTTTTTTTTTCTTCCAAAAGAGAAAAAAAAATAATCTAAAACGTTGATATCTTTTCTTGCAAGCAAGGAGCAAATGGAATAAAGTATTAGGCCACACAAACACACATTGAATTCATGTTGTAGATTGGTGGCTTTGGAAATGCAGGATTATATCAAAGGTGCATACTTGGTTCAAACACACTGTACAGATTGGGCAAAAAACCAAACATCTCTTGGTTGGTTTGAGACACTTGCAAAGGCGTCTTCACCTGCCCAGGTGCAGCTTGACAAAAATCTGCCTCTGTGGAGCCTTTTCACTGCAGTTATCTACACCACCATGGGGCTGTCCCAGGGCAGGGCCAGGGGACAAGCACATCTGCTCAGAATTACTCTGGATATTCTGCTTTTATAAATATGTACAAATCAATTACAGGCACTTTGAAATGTCTTTGGTTGGAATAAACCAACATTGCAAGGTAATGGATTCACAGAGTGTTAAGACCCAGGCTGGGTTCAGCAGGCAATGGTTTCGGTCGTTCTCAGGAGGAGGAAGAGGAGGAGGAAGGGTTTTTATGCTTCTGACAAAGCAACCTGGAAGAAAAACAAAGAAAGAGAAAATATTTAATTAAAGGCAAATTCTTAATCCTGTAACAGTGATATGATTTATCTCTGTGAGCTGGCAGAGCTGTCCTTGACTTTTCAAAGAAAGCTTGGAAAGTCTGACTTGGAAAGGAAATCAAAGGGAGTCTGAAGGCATTTTGTACTTTGCAAAAATCAATAGAATAAAACTCCCAAACCACCCAAAACCAAAAAAAAAAAACACAAAAAACACCCCAAACCAGCTCAAACTACAAAACAGCATTAAGACCAAAAGGTGTCAACACTGGCTTCCTACTTCTCAATTCAAAATATTCATATTTAATCCTTCAGGCAAACTGCAGGTCCCCAAGGTAACACTGAACAATGATTCTTTCACCAGCTTTGTGACTGTTTTAAACTCAATTCTAATTAACAACCAATGACTCTTTCAACAGCTTTGTTTTTAACTTAATTCTGATGAACAACCCTTAGAATTATGTATCATGTGTTACTCAAGGTTTTCAGTCTGTTGTGGCAAAAGATAATGAATAAATGAAGATTTAATGCCACCTATTCATTGCTTCACACTGAACAGTCCAAGCAACACCACAATTATGGCAGCAGAGTCACAGCCCAGCACTTCCTGAGCTGCAATGATCCATTTCTGCAGGACAGAAATCGCACTTTGAGGATCTCCAAAGCCTTTGTGTGGATTTTATAACCCAAACCTGCACTGTCCACAATGAAAGGAATTAAATCCCCATCTCCAGAGACAAGAAAAACCAGTCTGTCCTCTGGCCAACAGCAGCTTTTCTCTGTTCCTTATCAGAGCCAGGATTTTGTTAGCACACACTCACCTTTTCAGGGCAGAATTCTGTGTTGCTTTGCCTCAGTTTGCTTGGTCTGCCTTTAATGACTGCATAGCAGAACATTGTGATCACCATCACAAAGAGGAAGTAACTGGTGTGCATGAGGTGCAGGTTTATTAGAGAGCGATCATCCTGCACACAAAAAAGCAAATTAAAACCATTCACTGGCTTAGCATTGGACATTAAAGCAATAATTACCAAATCAACCCAGAAATTACTTCATTATTCAACTTTCTCCCCTTTACACAGCAATGGGAGTGATTCCTAATTTGTGGCACAAAATGCTTTTGTGATAAAGATCTGTGTTAAGGATATTTTTCCAAATATTGGCAGAGGCTTTTGTGAAATTATTTCAAATTATAAATGGTGGTTATTAAGAGCTGTGAGGCACATGGATGAAGAGCACCAAATCCATTAGGGTGGAGCATTCTCAGCCCTCACACCACACAATAAACCAGCAGCAAAAATGACAATTTTAGGAACCATATTCAATGAAACCATACAATAACCCAACAGCAAAAATGACAATTTTAGGAACCATACCCAATGAAACCAGAGCTAAGCATTTACTGAAAACACCAGAGGAACAGCCCAGCACTTACATCTGGAACTATAACAGTTAGTTTGGGGTTTAAAGCATGGTAGACTTTGCCAATTGCTCCCTTGTAACACCAGAAGGGGTTGTAATCCTGGGCATATTTTGTGTTCGAGTCCCTGGCTGTGGTGAAGATCTTGTACCACAGAGTGGCATTGCTGTAGGTTTCAGGAACACAATGTGGTGGCTGACTGCAAGAAAACAGAAATAATCAGCACCCTGAAATGTATTTTCCATGTTCAACCAGGACAACTTTGCTTCTCAAAACATGGTTTTAGTTTGGGCCTTCCAAAGCAACAACAAAACCCCAAAGTTTAGGTTAAAAACCCCCAAAAGCCACATGAGTGCTATGCTAAAATCAGAATTTAACTGCATGTTGTTGCACTGAGCCAACATCCCACAGCTTAATTGGAAAAACACTGGTTTTCCTAAGGCTTCCCCAGGCTGGATGGAACAGTGTCAGGGAATCCAGAGAAGACAAAGGGAAGATATTTTGGTGAAGGCAAAGCAGCCTGTGCTTTGTGCTGGGAACAGGGTGAGAACCTCAGTGTCAAATCTCATCTCTGAAACTCAATTATGGGGTAAATCCCTTAAATTTCCACGGATTCTCTTGCTCCCAGTGAAGCTTAAAAGGGAGGCATGGGCCAAAAAAAATCACAAAGACAGCAGAGGATTTGTGACAAACGGGGGAAGGAGTGCAAGGATGGAATTTCCACGCTCAACAGGAGCTTTCAGGAGGAGCTGAGAGCTCAGATGTCCGATTTTCGGCTGTTTGGATGGCCTGGAAAGGCCCGGGGTGGCCTTGGGGCAGCCGCGTTTCAAAGGAGCAGAAGAGGCTTCAGTTCTTTTCTCGGTCTCGGTGTTTATTAATTGTTTATCTAAAAGATTTTCTCTCGGCCCGGCAGAGCTCTGCTCAGCAGCCAGCCATGAGCACACTCCCTGCCTCCGGGCGGTCACCTATCTTTATACCCATGTTACGTGTACAATATTTATCATTTTTCCCCAATACCTTTCACCCTTATTGCCCAGTGCACTTTTAGTAACGACCAATCCCAAAGTGCCACCATCACCACAGAAGATGGAGGAGAAGAAGAGAGAAGAAGGACAGGACACGCCCCAATTCCTCCATCTTACTTCTCTAAACCCCCCTGTACAGAAATCCTGAACCCTGTGTTTCACTCTCTAATTAACTCATCCCTTCACCATTCACCCCGGTGAAACCCTCCTGTCCTCATACAGGTGTCGTCTCCTGTGTAGGATCAAAGTCCAGCCACCAGACACTTCTGGAACATTCCAGGACTCCCGAGCCCCCCAAGGGTGCTCTCGGTGACTGCACCTCAGTGCTGAGGTGCTGAGATCCCACACTCAGAGGAATGAGGGGGGCAGGAAGCAGCCCTGGGGAGAGCAGCACTCACACTGTGACTGGGAACACGCTGCTGGCTGCTGTCACCGTCATGCAGGTGCTGAACACCACCTGCTCGCAGTGCCCGTGCAGGACACACTCGTCAGAGTTCCAGGCTGCTGGCAGGGTGAAGGTGATGTTGATCTCCTCGTGGGATTCTCTGCCTGGGAGAGAGACACAAGGAAAGCTGGGGTTTGGCTCACAAAAGTATCTGAGCAACAATCCCTGGGAGAAGGAGAACACACAGATGATGAAGGCAGGAAGCAGCACCCTTTGGAGTCAGCCCGGATCTTTGCAGGCAACAAAGAGAGCAAAGAGAAAAGTTAAACCCAAAACAAAGCAGAAAATCCCCCAGCTGCTGCTCTTACTGATCTCTCCCACCTCTCCCAGCCTGCTTTCAGAAATTAAAAACTCTAAGTGACTTCATTCACATTCACAGACCTTCATTAGAAAAGCCTTTCTCCTCCTAAAAACTTTTCTTCACATCTGTTTTTTCTGATGCTCACTTTTCAAACTGGAGATATTTGTGTAAGAAAAAGGTGCCAGCAGATACTGAACTGCACATTGAGTCCTGTATGGTAACTCCACGTGGAGAAATTCAGACTGAAATCAAATCCAGGCTGCTGCAAATGGAACTTGCATTTGGTAGCTCTCAAAGCAGCAACAAAATAACAACAGAAACCCAGTAATGCACATTTGCAGCTCTTGGCAATGTCTCTCCACAGGTTCAAGACCTTCAACATTATTATAAAATGCAATTCTGGCTGAAAGCTAAAATACAGTGAGGTTCTATTATCAATTCCTATTAATTCTCTATGAACTCCTATCAAAACTCCCTGGCAGGCAGCCAGAGAGCAGATTGGTCTCTGCACACCACAGAAGCCATAATCATCTTATCTGCTGCTGTTTGTGATATTAAAGCTGATTCACTTATGCATTTTAGATAAACTACAATTTTTCAGGCAACATAATACTCTCTAGTGCATCTATGCCACATTTGAAATGTCAGCTGAGGACTTGATGGATCAAGACAAAACTGAAGAGAGTCACTGTTTGGAATTTTGCTGGCTTAAAAATGACCTTCCATTGTCATTAGGTTTAATCATTTCAAACTGCCAAGCCTGATCTTGGCACGCCTGCAGGTTCTTTTCCATTCTGAATGCAGGGACAAGTTCCTCTAACAAACAAGAGCTCCATACACGAATAAACTCACAATAAATCTGGGAGCACATCTGTGTTCTGTGCAGAAGAGTTATCTCACCCATAGTAAGCTGGTAAATTTTTATTTGATGATATAAGGATCAAAATAATCACTATATAATCAAATTAATATCATTAAAATAATATAATATATTATATTTATATAGTATATAAATATATAATATATTTAAATTATATTTATATATTATAAATATAATAAATACAATAATAATATATATTATTTGGAAATAATAAAATAATATCATTATTTGGAATCATAGGATGGTTTGGGTTGGAGGGGACCCTAAAAACTATCTTATCTTGTTCCACCCCCTACCATGGGCAGGGACACTTTCCACCAGCCCAGGTTGCTCCAGGCCTTGGACACTTCCAGGGATGGGGCAGCCACACTTCTGAGGACTCATCACCCTCACAGCCAAGAATTTCTTCCTAATATTTAATCTAAACCTCCTCAGTTTCAGTTTGAAGCCAATCCCCCCATGAAAGGTTAGGACAAAAGCCAACTGCAGCCTGAATTGTTGAAGGTCCAAGCCTTGCCTACCTGAAAGTCCAATCTGGTGCCCAAAAATGGTGGAGCTGAGGTGTGTGACATTGCGAGAGTATCCCCCAAAAGGTCTCAGAGGGTCCAGGGTCAGCGTGATGGTGACAGAGATGTTGATGGGACCAGAGTCCTCGAGGGTCTGTGGGGACTGTGTGGAGGACCTGGCCTGCCCGCTGGTCACGGTGCTCTCTGGGGTGGTGGTGTCGTTCAGGAGGTGCTTCAAGGTTTCATTCTCAGATATACAGAAGTCCAAATCATTGAACCTCAGCAGGAAAGTGTTCCAGTCCTTAAAGCAAAAGGGGAGATTTTAAGCCCATGAGGGAGCTCCCGCCTCGCCCGGTTCCAGGCCATTGAACAGAAATCACACGGCTCAGAGAGCAGCACAAACAGCAGCAGGGCTGCCTCAATACAGCAAAGCTGTTTGCACAACTCAGATGGCTTCAGCTCCAGCTCCCTCCCCTGAGCTGGAAAGGAAACTCAGGCTGTTCACAGAATCACTGCGTTGGATGAGACCTTGAAGATCATCGAGTCCAACCCAGGCCCAGCACCTCAGCTAAACCCTGGCACCCTGTGCCACATCCAGGCTTTGTTAAACCCTGGCACCCTGTGCCACATCCAGGCTTTGCTAAACCCTGGCACCCCAGTGCCACATCCAGGCTTTGTTAAACCCTGGCACCCAGTGCCACATCCAGGCTTTGCTAAACCCTGGCACCCCAGTGCCACATCCAGGCTTTGTGAAACCCTGGCACCCTGTGCCACATCCAGGCTTTGTTAAACCCGGGCACCCTGTGCCACATCCAGGCTTTGTTAAACCCTGGCACCCCGTGCCACATCCAGGCTTTGTGAAACCCTGGCACCCTGTGCCACATCCAGGCTTTGTTAAACCCTGGCACCCCGTGCCACATCCAGGCTTTGTTAAACCCTGGCACCCCGTGCCACATCCAGGCTTTGTTAAACCCTGGCACCCAGTGCCACATCCAGGCTTTGTTAAACACCCCCAGGGATGGGGACTCCACCACCTCCCTGGGCAGCCATTCCAGTACTTTATCACTCTTTCTGAAAAAACTTTTTCCTGACATCCAACCTGAATTTCCCTTGGTGCAGCCTGAGGCTGTGTCCTCTGGTTCTGTCAGTGCTGCCTGGAGGAAGAGCCCAGCCAAGCTGAGCACAGGCACCTTTCAGGGAGTTATAAAGTGACAAGGTCACCCCTGAGTGTCCTTTTCTCCAGGCTGAGCACCCCCAGCTCCCTCAGGGGTTCCTCTCAGGGTTTGTGCTCCCAGCCCCTCACCACACTGCAGGGTGAGTGCTTTTAGCTCAGGTTTCCCTCCTTACAAGACAGTGCTGAGGGAAGAAATTCCCCAAACCAGCTAAATAAACAAACTGAATAACACCTAAATAACAAACTGAAAGGTTCCTAGCCACAGCAGGGAAGATCCATGACAGATGATTTGGCCTCATCCTTGATATAAAACAACCAACAAACACCCACCCCAACAGCCCTTCCGAAAATAACACGGAGACAATCCCCCACACAACTCTGTGCTCTCTAGGAGGTGAAAAAACCCTAACTTTGGGCATGTTTTCCAAATGAGCATAATTTTTGCACATACCTCTGTCATTTCTGGGGATTTGATCTCCTTGATCTTGAAGAAGTAGCCCAGAGTGAGGAAGGCGATGGCCATGGCGCTCACGCTGATCATAAAGACCACGAGCGGAGGGCGGCTGCTGACGTAAACCTTCAGGTTCTCCAACAGGTTTATGTAGAACATTATTCTGATTGTTCACCTGAGGGGAAAGAATGTTCCAACAGAGTCACTGCACTGTGTGTTACAGCTGGGGGGTGGTGGATCACACAGAAGGAGAGAAATGGGATTGTACACAGAATTGGGATTAAATTCCATGGCTGATTCTGATCACTGCTGTATTCCATGAAATCAGAACAGGCTCCACATCACCTTCCCAGGGCCTCAAAGTGGCAGCTGGGAACAGCTTTCAAACAATGAGGGCTTCCAGCACAGCCCAGCATCACTGAGCAGTAATAAAGGCAGTTCTTGCCTTTGCCCAGGCAGGTATCACTGCTACATCTGAATGCCAGCAATGTCCCAATGCACCAAGGCACAGACCAAACTTTGCACATCCTTTGAAAACCGAGGCTGAAACCTTAAGGATCCCTCTTTACCCCACCCCAAATGCCTCTATTTTCAAACTTTGCACATCCTTTGAAAACCGAGGTTGAAACCTTAAGGATCCCTCTTTACCCCACCCCAAATGCTTTTATTTTCAAAGCAGCATCTGAGAAGCAGCCCTACATTATTTAAGGCTTTTGCATCAAGAATCCTATGGGCAAAAACACCTAAAAAACTGCATTAAGGTGGAGGATGGAAGACTCTTGCTCTTTATTGAATTCTTGCAGGATCTAGAATTTTTGTTCTGTCTGTAAGCATAGCCAGGACCTTACATGCTGACAAAATGTCCCAAGTCATTAATTTTTGTCCCAAATATAATATTTTGTCTGATTCCCCTCCTGAATTTTTATCTGCAGAGCAAAAAGACCCAAATTCCTGGATCAGCTTCCCCATCTCCATGCCCAGAGAAAAGCAAACAGCCAGGAGTTAAAGGGCAGCCTTGTGACATCTCCTTCAGAATTATTAGGAAAATAATTCAGCATCCTGATATCTGGGGGAAATAGAGGTGTTAGGACCTGCAGCAGCTCCAGATCATCTTTTTAAGAGTGGGATGAAATTGCACAGCCCAAAACCTCCTGCAAGGAGGAACTCCAAGCCCACCTTTATCTTTGTTCTGCCTAAAACCCTGGCTGAAAAGGCTTTTAACCCCAGCTAAACCTGCTCCCAGCAATGCGCTGCTGATATCCACAATTCTGAGGGAGAGGCAAAGACAATTCTGTACTGCAAGGGTTAAACTGGAACATCCACAGAGCTCTGATAACATCGAATTAAGAAATGCTCCTGCAGCTCAGGGTGATTCCCACTGAGTCCTGTTTCCAACCCAGGCGTGGCAGGGCTGAGAAGTGGCAGCTCAGAGGATGAGAGAGGCACAGGGCAAGGCAGGGAGGGATCTGTGATCTATCGATTTAAGAGAAAACAAAAGAAGGGTAGAGAACAAGCCTGAAGACAAAGCCCTTTTCAGAGCCCACACAGCACAATGATCCCAACCTCCTGGTGTATACTCAGGGTTTTACTGGCAGGAATGCTCCAGCAGTTCCTGTTAGCAGAAGAAATATTGACAGAACCTGCACGAGTGTCCCAGAGAGGGGAAAATCCAGCTCAGGGAGAAGAGACAGAGGTGCAGTGTCAACAACACAACCCTGGGCTGTGCCTGCTGACTCCCCACTCGCTGTCCTGCCTCAAACCTGCTGGCACAGAGCTCAGATCTCTCCTGGCTTTATTATTTTACACCATCAACCCCTTTCCTGCAAAGCCCAGAGGTTTTTCTCAGTGAGAAGTGAGGGCTGTGAACACCTCTACAAAGGCAGGGTGAAAAGCAGGGAAAGGAGAGGGGTGAGAGGGGAAGAAAAGGGGATGGGGAATGTTCCCCTTAGCAGAGCCTTGTCCCAGAGCAGCTGTGGCACGGGCAGGGCAGGAGGAAAAGGTGATGGGAAATGTTGCCCTTACCTTCCAAGAGCCCCAGTTAAAAACCCCAAATGCTCCATCCAGAGGCAAAATCCCAAATATTCCTTCTGGAAACGTGGGACACACGTGGGGAGATGGAAGGAGATCAAAACCTAACCCACAAGCAGAGTTGCAGGCAGAGTCCCCTCCTGAATTTCCTTGAGGAAATAACACAGCTGCAGAGTTTATTGCAGTTTTAATCAGGGCTCAGTGTCACCCACAGCACACCCAGGGCTGGGATTCCTTTTTTAAAGGGGTTTCCATCAGCTCTATTAGAATTTGTTTGCCACAGGGTCTAAAACCAGCCATAAAAAAAAAAAAAAAACAAAACAGAGATGTGCTGAAAAATCCTACACAGGGAAATATTCAGGCTAATATTTTTATGTAAGAGATCACCAGCTTTTAAGTGCCAGTTGTTTAATATGCTGCCATAACTCAGTGGCTTTGAAAGCAATTAGAAAATGCCATAAGCTGCAATTTCTGAGGAGTAATGTGCCTTTGGAGCATTTGGGAGGGAAAAGCGAACAACTGTGGATTTCAGTGCTGGAGCTGACATGAAAACAGCAGTGGGGGAAAGCACAAGGATGAATGTTTCCATGAAGAATTACTGATTTTTTAATCAAAGTACTTAAATTACTTTGATTGTCACAGAATTTGTGATGCAGATCAGTGCATCACATCAAAGACTCCGTGGATTTTCAGGGATTTTCCTCAAACTCCTCTCTGTCAGAATCACAATGCATCACAACTCTTCTGCCAGCTCTAGTAACTAACTTCCTCCTCTGTGTAAATGAATAACTTCAAGAATATCATTTAAACTTTTATTTCTCGTTCACAGAGTTAAAAAAAAAAAAAAAAAAAAAAGCAAACCAAAACAAAACAATGCTTTTACCTCCTGGCAGGTCAGGCATGCAAGATCAGATTTCACTTTTTAGCCAAATAAATAATTTAGTGAGTGGCTCTAATGACTGCTGCTGCCTCTCTGCACTCCAGCAAAGCCTTTTAATACTTGGTGCAATAAAAATCTCCCCGGTCAGACTAAACAAGGAGCTCAAGAATGAAAACTGCCAGGCTGGAACATTGGCCAGCAGCTCCAAGGTAACTGCTGGGCAGGAGGGATGTTCAGCAGGAGTTACAGCTCACCAGCAAAGCTGCAGATGTTGAGCTCTTAAATCAGCATCCACAAACCCAGGCAGGCAAAAAGATTAAAATGGTAAAGGGGGGAATACAACAGTTTAATCTGTCAGAGTGCCAGAGAAACACAGAATAAAAAATAATCTATATTTTGGGGAGATTTCCTCCAAAACAGCTCCTGACAGCAATCTCAAAGGAGCAACATTGTGAATTCCTCTTTATTTGTGGGGGAAAGAGAGTGGAAATGGAAGCTGCTGCAAGAGACTGATGGGTTTTTCAAGGCTAAATTGCAAACAAGGAAAATCTTCAAGTCTATTGCAAAGACCAAAAAGTCAATGCACAATGAGTCACAGCTGAAATATTAAATTCCCATTTGGAGGTTTAATATCAAAGGAGCTGAATTCCTAAGAACAATAAAACCCCCATATGCTGCACTAAAGCAGGTATTGAAAGCAAAACTGCACTTACCAACATGAAAAACCCAAAACCAAATATGAATTTTAAAGAGATCCAAGTGGTTTGACATTTTTGTCAATAATGTCATCCACCTCCCTGCCACTGGAGAGCTTAAAAGGATGGAATTTCCTCTCAGATATTTCCCCTTCTTGTTGTGAGGGCAAGGGAATCACTCTAGGTTTAAATGGGAAATCACCACTGAAATATCCCAAGGAGGAAAAGGGCAGGAGGCAGCAGTGTCTATCCCAGCATCTCCCAAGTTTTTCAATTTTCAGTATCTCATTGCACAGAACAGTGTTTAAATTGAGCTGTGCAGATCAAAACTATAAATAAATTGTGTTTTCAAAGGTGCCCCACTACCAGGAGGGGTTAGGAAATGGGTCAGCTCAGGGTGAACCACTTTGGATGAAAATTGTGTTGTGTGCCAAAGGAATATTTACAAATACAAACCAAACAGACCATGGGAAAGCAGCCACAAATAAATGCAAACAAAGCAGTGTTCACCTCAAACACCTTTAACAACAATAAACAGGTACCAAAACCAGCTTTCATTTTGATTTCTTCTCTTCAAATTAATGTGTAAGAGTGAAAACAAAGCAAAATAAAAATCAGAGTGGTGTGAGCTGATGGGGCTGGTGCTGTTGAGCATCAGGGGGTGACAGGGACATGGGGACAAGGCTGGCAGTGACACCAAAGGCAGTGACACCAAAGGCTGGGGACGTGGCTCTGGGACAACTGATGAGGAACCATCCAACCAAGTGTAAGGAAAATAATTCAGCATCCTGATATCTGGGGGAAATAGAGGTGTTAGGACCTGTGGCAGCTCCAGAAAAATTTTTTAGGAGTGGGATGAAATTGCAGAGCCCAAAACCTTCCCCAGCAGCATCAGGGAGGAATTTACCCTGGAGGAATCCCCCAGGGCACAGCAGCTCCTCCAGCATGAACAAAACAAACCCAACAACTCCCAGGAAATGGCAGCAGCTCCTCCTGAGCACACAGGGAGGGAGGGAAGCAATCAGGGAATGTGGAGGAGGAAACTTCACAAAAACATCACCTTGGGTCCTTGAATGCAACCCAACACAACCCCAGCATCAGCAGCTGTGCACAAACACATCTGGAGAAAAGGGGAATTGGCTCCAGGTTCTTATCTTTGCTGAGCTATTTTATCCACAAATATGTTTACTGAGAAAAAAAAACTCCACATTTTTTTCCAAAAAACTCCAATTTTCCTGCAGCCTGGAAGCTGAAGGTGGCAGGGAAATGGGTTTGGAATGCTCTGCACAGGGCAGGGGGAGAACAGCACCTGGAAATGTGGACAAGGACATTCCTCCCTCCTGGTAAAGGGTCAGGATGCAGAATATGAACAAAAAACAGGGACTTGCATGAATGCATGCAATTACTTGAAATTAAGATCAGATTCTTACATCATTTAACCAGTTTCTACTCTCCATGCAGGGTCATCCAAAAGTTTGTGAAAAGCGAAAGCCCTTATGGTGGAATGGACTGATGAATTCAAGAATGACCCACAGCTTAGTTTAATATCTGCCATGATAAAAAATCTTAAGGAGCAAGGAGTTACTTTCCCAGCTATTGGCTCACAGGTATAATTAGCATGAAATGTTTCTTTTCACCTCTCAAAACACTTTTCAAAGATTAATTGATAATTTCAGCATCCCCAAGAGGGGCACCAACAGCAAACACTTCAGGTCTGCCCACGAAACAAAGCCAAGGAAGGGAAGTAATTTGGAAAATTGTAAAGATCAAATTGAGACTGAATTTCAAACACCCAAATTTCTGACTTCAACTCTTTATAGAGACAGAAAACTTGATAAAAAAAGCTCAATGATGTAAAAAATAAAAAGGAAAACAAACATTACTCAATCTGTGTGTGACAGCCCTTCCCAACAGACTTGTGTTGTTCACAGAGTCTGGTGGGTTCACCACAAGCACCTGAACTTTGTGCCAGCTGATGCTCTGGGGACAGCAAAGTTGATTTCCATTTCCCACTGGAACAAAAATTCGTGCAGAAACAGACAAATCCAAACAAGTTCCAAGTATTTTTTCTATGTTCTCAGTTCTTAAAATGATGAATGAGAAAAGGCAAGGAAAGTTACAAGTCAGGAAGCAGCAACAGAGTGAGGAAGCTTTTTTTCCCCTGGTTCAATGAACCCTGAATTCTGACTTTTGTTAGAAATGAAAAACATAATTTAAAACATACCCAGCTGTAAAATCAAAATGAACTCAACCTCTGGTTGAAAATCAGACATTTTGGTGCCAAACTTGAAGCAGGCACCTCTGTCTGCCAAGAGCCTGTGCCATGGGAATGGATCCACTGCCAGCTAAAAGAGCTCATGGGCATCTTTAAACCTTCCAGCTTGTCCAAGTCATGACTTCCAACGTGAGTTACCACAACCCAAATCACCCAGACTGCAATAAAACACACAATTATAGATGAAGGACTTTGGATTTGCATTAAAAATGCTACTCTGGTTACTGCTGCTCAGCATGAGAACCTGGCAGAGGAAAGCAAAAATGAAATTATTCCATTTCACAGGACCTTTAAAGATCCATGAGAAATCAAAAAATACAGGATGGCTTTAATGAAGAAGTGTGAAAATTCTCAGTAACTGCTCAGTAATCACAAACTGGTTGAGTGACCAGTTCAAGGTTAATTGTTGACTTCATTAAAGCTGCTCATTAAGGAATGTGGGACCCAATTCAGCAGTGAAAGTGCAGAGAAATGCCAGGAAAAGGCTCTTCAGGCTGTAATGAGAACTGTGAGGAGACAGGGATGCAGACAGATACACAGCTTGAATCACAAGCAGAAAAATGACTGACAAGCTGAGGAAATGGCAGCTTTGGGGAATGGCAAATTCAGAGTTTGGGTGTGGAAAGAAAGGAGAAAAGCAGCAAAACAGGCAGTGGCCACTGATGGAAACAGAAACAGCAGCAAAACCAAGTGAAAGGAGGGAGCTGGGACACAGCTGAGATATCAAAGCTGTGGCTGGAATATTCTCATGTCTGTCTGTGCTTCACCCCCCTGCTCAGAGCAAACAGGATCTCAGCCTGCCCAGCCCCAGCTGGGGGAGTTCCCTCTCCATTTCACAGATTAACAGACCCCCAGTGCCAGCACACACAGAGATTTCATCCAAAACAAAACCTGGGAGTTCTGAGCCCTGGGAACCTGCTTTATTCACAGGTCAGGACAGTCTTAGGAAGAAAATTAATTCCCACCCAGCCATGCTTTGGGTAAGGGGAGGTTTGGGAAAAGCAAAACAATCCTGACACCAGCCAAGTTTCATTAACAGTTGAGGGCTAGACTGATAAAACAGCTTCATTTCCACAAAGCCTGTGCTGTTATTTAACAAAAAATCAGATTATCCCAGGTGCCAGACCTGCAGATCAGCTCAGGGGTGCTCCAGGAGGGTCGGGCTGTGCCAGGCTCTGTCCCTCTGTCCCCAGCTCACAAAGGACACCCGGCTCTGTCTGTCCCTCAGCCGGGCACTCCGAGCACAGGGACTATTCTGTTCTCTCAGGTGACCTTTCAAGCGGAAAAGAAGAATCGCATTCCAGCAGAGCCACTCCTCAAATCAGGGCAGGTAACAAAGCCACCGGGGTTTAATCCTTCATTAGCGGGCGGGCCGGGCTCGGGGAGCGATCCGCGGCCACAGCTGAGGGTTATTCGTGCTGGGGCCGCCTCAGGAGCTGTCCCAGGGCTGAGCACAGCGGCTGCGAGGAGCTGCGGCCCCCGGGATGCTCCGGGCAGGGCAGGGAAGGGCAGCGCTCCCCGCGAAACCCGAGCCTGCCCTGGGGCACTGGGATTCATCGGGAGCCTTTCCTGTAACTCAGCCCTCGGAATAAAACGCAATCATCATTTACCACAACAGCCAGACCTGGTTTTTTTTTGTCTCCACCACAGCGGCCAAACTTCGGGGAAGTTCAGCGAGGATGGGGAGAGCAAAGCAAACCTTAATTACTGAATCCTCACCTGCCCTCCAGGCAAATTCACCCCGATAATTCCCTCTCCAGAGCTAATCCTGGAAATAAGTTTTCCCCAAAGTCAAAGCCTTAGAGAGCAAACAAAGGGAAAATGGGGAAAAATAAAATCCCAGCAGTGCTGGAATGGGTTTTTCTCCCAGGGTGATTGGGATGTAACAGCGGGGATGGAGCAGCCATGTTCCAGGCATGATGCACCAGGAATTTTATTATTAAAACCATCAGGAGATCAAAAGTCAAGTTAAACCCTCCCAAAAAAAGTGAAAGAGGATGAAATACAGGTGTACAGAAAATCGGGGAAAACATCCCAAAACAACCACACAAAAAGCCCCACGCAGGAACCCCTGTTCAGAGGCTATTTTGAAACAGAACTATTTTTAGTGCTACAGAAATTATTATTTTTCACCGTTGTTTTTTGTTTTTCCCTGCTACGACGCCACGCACACAAACTCCAAGCTGCCGACCTTTCCCAACATAATTATTACATGGAAATAACAAAAATAAACCGAGGTACAACCCCCAGCAGAGCCAAGCCGGGAACCGAGGCCCGGGGACAGCGCGGCCCGAGGGCTCTCCCGGCGCTCCCGGTACCGGAGCGGCCTCACCCGGCCCCATCCCCCGGCTCCATCCCCCGGCAGGCCGGGCCCAGAGCCGCCCCCGTCCGCTCCTTACCGGCGTCCGCGGCGGGGCTCAGGCCCCCGGGCCGGGCGGGGCTCAGAGGCGGCGGCGCTGCCGTGCGGGCGGGCTCTGCACCATGGTCCTGCCCTGCCGGGGCTGCGGGCACGGGCGGACGGGCGGCGGGCGGGGGAGAGGCCGCTCCCCGGGCAGGGCAGCCCCGGGCCGGACACACGGACAGGCCCCGGCACCGGGCCCCGCCTCCGCCGCCGCTTCCGGGCCGCAGCCCTGACCCCTCACCCGCCGACGGTGGCGCGGGGGGGACAAGATTGAGGCGGCGCCGGCAGCGCGGGAGGGGCCGGGAACGGAACCGGGAACGGAACTGGGAATGGAATTGGGAATGGAACCGGGAATAGAAGCGGGAACAGGCCCGGGAACAGCATCGGGAACAGAACCTGGAACGGCACAGGGCCCTCACGGCGCGCTCGCCCCGGCCCCGCGCTCCCCGCTCCAGCCTCCCTCACGATGTTCCCGCCCTCCCCCTCCCCTTTTCCTCTAAAAATTATCCCCAAACATCTTTTTTTAAAATATTTCCTAACATAAATACCTATACTGATACCTATTCCAATACCTGAAAGTGTTCAGGGTTAAATCCTTAAAGCAAACAAAATTTATCGTGATAAATAAGAATAATGTCATTGCTTTATATTACATTATTATAATTATTAAAAATCTATACTCTTAATAATGTAATATTAATTATTAATGTAATACTAATTTTTAATAATAGTTATTATTAATGGCAATACTGTGGTGATATTTCCACGAGGATAATGTGGGCTCTGGTGGAACTGTTTACTGTCCCTGACAGCTGGGCAAGCTGGGAGAAAACCTTCCCTAAATATTCTGCATTAAAATAAATTAATTATTAAAAATAAATTAGTAATTCTGCTTTAAAATATCTGGGTGAAAAACATTCCCTGAAAATGCTTTGCGAAGGTAAAACTCCAGCAGTCCCATGAGGGTCTGAAAGGTCAGAAACTCCAAAATGACAGCACTGAATTAATGAGCGATAATCACAATTAATGATCCAGCATTTCCTGTAAAATATCTTCTTTACCAAAGGAAATAAATGCAGGAGTTCCCATGCAAAGAAATATTTTGCAATAAAAGATCCAACCTGAGGAGTTGCAGAGTCTTTATTTTCAGTGATAATGAGCTAAAAGCAGGAAAAATGAAGTAAATTTCTGACACTGTGACTGAGGGCACAGCACAGCACCTGTATTTTAAATCACTTTAATGGATGATATGTCCATTTAAATCACTTTAAGGGATAATATTTCCATTAAAGTCTCTGCTTTGCTGTTTTTTGCGGCATTGGGGTCTCACCCAAACTTTCTGAGCACCTCTGTGCTCCAGCCCTGCTCAGGGATTACTCCAGGTGTGGAAATCCATTTTTCCTGACTCATTTACTCAAATTTTGAGTCAATTTTTCAAATTTACTCAAATCAAATTGACTCAAATGCACCTTTCCTGACTAATCTACTCCAAATATCTCCACTTTGGTGCCTTAATTACAAGATGGCATATGAAGAAAAAGAGATATTTTAGTTACAAAATCCTTCCCTAGTGCTCCATCATCCCAATGACTTCTCTGCAAAGAAAATAAAAATAAACATTGGTACCCAGCCTAGAACTTGCAGGGCACTTGAGAATTGATGGAAATAGGAAGAGATATTTGAAATTGATCAGAAATTGGTGGAAATAAAAGGAGATTCTCCCAGCTCAGAGGATGCAGGAGCAGCCATGAATTATGAATGGAATAACAAAAGATCAGGAGGGGTTTAGGGACTCATTAAAGGGCAGAACTTTTATTTAAACACTCTCATTTACACAACAGCTGCAGGTTTGCTTCCCCCACCCCTCCCTGGGGACAAACCTGGAGATCAGAATCAGCACCTAAATAAAAAGAAATAAATCCCAGGATTATTTACTAAGCGATTTGGGTGGTGACACAAGGAATAATTTGATTTTTTTGTTGTTGTTTTGAGCACCCCAGCGCTGCAGCTGCTTCTGTGGACACCAGGGGTGGTGCATAGTTCATAAAAAGGCCAAAAACTGCCAGAAAAAGGAGAAATCACAGTCGTGGTCTGAAGTTATTGCAGTGCAGATTTCACAGGAGCCTCAGGGAATGGGAATGAAGCACCAGGTTTGTGTTTTCCTCCTCATGGCAAGAATTAAACCTGGTTTAAAAGCAGCTCCAGCTGAGCTTTGTGTTTGGGATCTCAGGAGCTGCAAGAGATTTCACAAGGACACAGAAAAAGTTCCCAAGTTCTGTTTAAGAGGTTGTGTTTTGTGGGGTGAGCTCCTCTTTTACACCCCAATCTGAATTTCAGTGATTTTTAGTGTCACAAAAAGCCATTCAAGGTGCTGAAGGAGTCACTGAAGAGCAGAACGTTGATGTTTCATGGAAATAAAGTGCATTTTTCTGCTCTTTCTAAAAAGCAACCTCAAGTTATAGGAATTTATTTATTTATTTATTTTCCCCAGGATTGTCAAAAAAAGCAACCAAAATTCATCCCACTGATGGAAGTGACCAGGAGAGAGAGACACTTTTGGAGCAGCTTTTTCATGGTCTCTTTCCTCCCCCCCTTTTTTTTTGTTCCACATTTTGCAGTTTTTAATACAAATATTTCCTCCTGTTCCTGAAATATTTTCGATTTCTGGCCCCACACAGTAAAATCAGCACTTTGTGCACCACTCAAGGCTACCAGGTGTTCTGAAAGAGCATTTAAATGAAGAAATGGCATCTTTTAAATAATTTTTTTTAACAAAGCAGATTAAGATGATTTTTTCAAGTTTGCAAATTATTCCAATTTCTCCCCTCCAGGTTATCCAAACTCCAACAGCATTTTTGCCTTTTTACTGCAACATGGTGGAACTGAAAGGTGCTAAAATGAATATTTTGAGATCATTTTCACTCACACACGAGCTCATGCACAGTTGGGACATTAGATTTGAAATCTATTTACAATTTTACATATTTTACAATATATAATTCATCTTTACAGCTACAGAATAAGTTCAGACTAACATTGGTATTTTTTTTTCTGCTGGAACTTGGCTTCAAGTTAAACTGATTATTAAAAACAATTAAGTGCATGCTTAGAAGGGAACTTTCAGGATGTCAATGGACTAGTGTTGCTTAAAAATTACACCAGTTTGTGTAGAAAAATCGAAATTCAGTTCAAAAAACCCACCAAAGCCTAATAGAAACCTACAGGACTAAAATAAATACAATTCATTCCACTTAACCAAAAAAAAAACCAAACCAAAAACCAAACCCCAAACCAAAAGTACCTTTAAAAATGTACTGATTTAAGCTCTTTAAGATTTAAATTTCCTTTCCTTCCCAGCTAGCTGAGGAGAATTATCCTGCATAGACCTGAGGCTGCAGGGGTGGGGGCAGCTTGTCATTCTCCACATTTTCAGAGTCAATGGCTGCCAAGGCTTGGCTTTTGCCTTTGATTTCTAAGGGATATTTCTCCACAATCTCCTCCACCTCCTTGGTGATGCCATCAGTCCAATCAATGAGGTCTTTCTCCAATTTCTTGGCTTCACTGACAATTCTTTCCTGTCTCTCATTCAACTGAGAGAGGAGGTCTAAGCTTTTGCACATCTGCTTCACCCCCAGGCACACATCTGGGGAGAAGCTGTCAGATTCCTGCTTTTTTGGGGATGTCTGGCCACTCATGAAACGATCAAAATCTTCCTGGCTCAGGTTGAGGGACTGAGCATCCAGTTTTTCAATGAAGGCCACGGCACAGCACTGCAAACGAAGCACAGAGAGCATCACTGCGAGAATCACCACACACTAAAATGGTCTGCACTCAGAAAATGTTTTACACTTTTTACACTGTTTTACCAAGGGAAAGGAAAGGGGGAAAGGGAAAGAAAGGGGGAAAGGGAAAGAAAGGGGGAAAAGGAAAGAAAGGGGGAAAAGGGAAAGAAAGGGAAAGGAAAGGGAAAGAAAGGGAGGAAAGGGAAAGAAAGGGGGAAAAGGAGGAAAGAAAGGGGAGAAAGGGAAAGAAAGGGGGAAAGGGAAAGAAAGGGGGAAAGGGAAAGAAAGGGGGAAAGGGAAAGGGGGAAAGGAAAGGGAAGGAAAGGAGGAAAAGGAAGGGAAAAGGGAAAGGGAAAAAAGGGAAAAAGGGAAAAAGGAAAGGGGAAAGGAGGAAGGGAAAAAGGGAAAGGAAAGGGAAAGGAAAGGGAAAGGAAAGGAAAGGAAAGGAAAAGAAGGAAAAGGGAAAGGAGAAGGAAAGGAAAAAGGGAAGGAAAAGGGAAAAAGGGAAGGAAAGGAAAGGAAAGGGAAGGAAAAGGAAAGGGAAAGGAAAGGGAAAGGAAAGGGAAAGGAAGGGAAAGGAAGGGAAAGGAAAGGGAAAGGAAGGGAAAGGAAAGGAAAGGAAAGGGGAAAGAAAGGGAAAGGAAAGGGAAAGGAAAGGGAAAGGAAAGGGAAAGGAAAGGGAAAGGAAAGGGAAAGGAAAGGAAGGAAAGGGGAAAAAGGAAAGGGAAGGAAAGGGGAAAAAGGAAAGGGAAGGAAAGGGGAAAAAGGAAAGGGAAGGAAAGGGGAAAAAGGAAAGGGAAGGAAAGGGGAAAAAGGAAAGGGAAGGAAAGGGGAAAGGAGGAAAAAAGGGAAGGAAAGGGAAGAAGGAAAGGGGGAAAAGGGAAAAAAGGGGGAAAAAGGAAAAAAGGGAAGGGAAAAAAGGGAAAGGGAAAGGAAAAAAGGGAAAAAGGGGGAAAGAAAGGGAAAGAAGGAAAGGGAAAAATGGAAAGGGGAAAAAGGGGAAAAGAGAAAGGGAAAGAGGGAGAGGGAAAAGGGAAAGGAAAAAGGGGGAAAAGGGAAAGGAAAAAGGGGAAAAGGGAAAGAAAGGGGGAAAAGGGAAAGGAAAGGGGGAAAAGGGAAAAGGGAAAAGGAAGGAAAGGGGGAAAAGGGAAAGGAAAGGGGGAAAAGGAGAGAAAGGGGGAAAAGGAGAAAAAGGGGGAAAAGGAGAGAAAGGGGGAAAAGGAAAAAGAAGGAAAAATATACAATATAATACAGAAAATGTTTTCTACATTTACAGAAAATGTTACAACATTTACTATTCCTTTCCCTCTTCTTACACCAGCAACTGATTGTTGGTGGAATTTACGTTTACACACTGGAATTTCTGTTTACGAATTGGAATTCAGGTTTACACATTGGAATTTCTATTTACAAATTGGAATTCAGGCTTACACATTGGAATTTCTATTTACAAATTGGAATTCAGGTTTACACATTGGAATTTCTATTTACGAATTGGAATTCAGGTTTACACATTGGAATTTCTATTTACAAATTGGAATTCAGGCTTACACATTGGAATTTCTATTTACGAATTGGAATTCAGCTTTTCACATTGGAATTTCTTCAATAATTCAGGTTACAATGAATTTCTATTTACGAATGAATTAGGTTTACACATTGGAATTTCTATTTACATTGGATTCATTTCCATGGATTTCTATTACATTGATTTCATGGAATTTCTATTTACAATTGGAATATTCATGGTTCTATTTACAACTGGAATTCAGTTTACACATTGGAATTCACTTTACACTTGGAATTCAGTTTACACATTGGAATTTCTATTTACATTGGATATACACGGAATCTATTACACATGAATTCTATTTACAATGGAAATTCAGGAACTTACATGGATTTCTATTAATGAATTCAGTTCACATTGGAATTATTTACCATTGGAATCATTTAGGATCTTCATTGGATTTATAATTCTACAACTGGAATTCAGCTTTACACGGATCATACATGGAATTCAGCTTTACACACTGGAATTCATATTTATACACTGGAATTCAGCTTTTCACACTGGAATTCAGCTTTTCACACTGGAATTCATATTTATACACTGGAATTCAGCTTTACGAATTGGAGCTTAGGTTTACGAACGTGAATTTATATTTAAGAAACTGAATTTATGCCCTTTGCTGGCAGCTCCTACCTCCAGCTAAAAGCCCAGCCTTGCTGTCCAAGCCCACTCACCAGGTTGGTGAAATAATATCCATCCTCCCCAGTCATCAGCCTGCTGGGGTTGCAGAAGCGAGTGATGTACTGGATGTTGGACTGCAGGCGGGGGGGGTTCCCCTTGAGCACGATGTAGATCAGGGTGGGCAGGAAATCATCAGCAGAGGCTGGCTCATTCTTGGTGATTTTGATGGCATTGAAGATGTGCTTGCTGCACTTGGTGATGCAGGCCAGCTTGTCCCGAGGGACACGCTTGGAGTCCATCTCGATGATGTCTGGGAGGGGGAAAAAAAAAATCCTGGAATTATTTAAATTGTAATGATCAGGCAATGAATAAGCAGGATTTGGTGGGTGATGTGCAAGGAAATAAAAGTGCATTTTTCTGCTCTGCTCCTTCTAAACAGCAAGCTCAAATTATATGAATTAATTTAAAGTTATATGCATTCATTTTAAAATATGCAAGTTTATTTAAAACTGGGGGGTTTCACTCAAAACTGGGGAATATCACTCCAAAAACCTGGGCGATTCCACTCCAAAAACTGGGGGATACCACTCCAAAAACTGGGGGATACCACTCCAAAAACTGGGGGAGATACCACTCCAAAAACTGGGGGATACCACTCCAAAACCTGGGGGACACCACTCCAAAAACTGGGGATACCACTCCAAAAACTGGGGGAGATACCACTCCAAAAACTGGGGGAGATACCACTCCAAAAACTGGGGGAGATACCACTCCAAAAACTGGGGGAGATACCACTCCAAAAACTGGGGGAGATACCACTCCAAAAAACTGGGAGACACCACTCCAAAAAACTGGGGGACACCACTCCAAAAAACTGGGGGACACCACTCCAAAAAACTGGGGGATACCACTCCAAAAAACTGGGGGACACCACTCCAAAAACTGGGGGACACCACTCCAAAAACTGGGGGATACCACTCCAAAAAACTGGGGGATACCACTCCAAAAAACTGGGGGATACCACTCCAAAAAGCCTGGGGGATTCCACTCCAATAAACTGGGGGATACCACTCCAAAAACTGGGGGATATCACTCCAAAAACCTGGGGGATTCCACTCCAAAAACTGGGGGATTTCACCCCAAAAACTGGGGGATTTCACCCCAAAAACTGGGGGATTTCACCCCAAAAACCTGGGGCATTCCACTCAAAACTACATGAATTTACTTAAACGACATGAATTTACTTAAAAGTTTTAATTTAATTTCAATGATAACAATTTATTTTAAAATTATATTAATTTATTTTAAATTATATGAATTTTAAAAAATTATTTTATTGCATCATTTATTGCATTTATTTCATCACTTCAGTCTGTGGGGAAGTGTTTTAAGTAGATCAGTTAATTCTAAGCACTTCAGTGTGGAAATTATCCCTGCTCCACAGCTGAAATTCCAAATTCTTGCACATTTAACAGACCCACCTTGTGATGACAGCAAAACTCATCACAATAAGGAAGAGAGGTGAAATGAAAAGATGTAAATAGAGAATTAATCACTCCCAAACCTGTGATTGCCTTTACAACCATGTCAGAGACCTCTGGGATCTCCTCACTGACAGGAACACAGAGCATCTGGGGAGTCACCCAGTGCAGAGCCCTAGGACAGGAGAAAAGGGAGTTGAGGGTTAAGGAGTTAAATTAAAAAGGAGAAAAAGGGTTAAAAACCTCTCAGTGCCACTCACAGGCAGGGGTTTGAAACCTGAACTCAGGGCAAAGGAATGCTTGGTGTCACTGAGCCATTACTCCAGCCACAAACCAGTTTATTCCACTGATGTCATTTATTTTCACAGAAAGCACTTCCCTTTTTTTAAAAAATTATTTTTGGCTGTGATTTAATAAAAGCAAATTTTCCCAGTGTAGTAGTTGTCATTATCCCACCTATTCATTCTTTCTGTATTTTAAATAAAAAGCTTTGAACCCTTAACCATCCATTTTTCTGTGCACAGCACAAGGTTTTTAACATGGCTGATTCAGAGCTCATTTAGAGAATTAAAGATTACTCAATTAATTTTCCTTTCAAGCCTTACCTGATCCTCTTTTGGACAGCAAGGTCTTTCTTCTCATCATCAGTTGTCTCAGGGCAAAAAACATATTTATACTGGCGAGTCATGATGTATTTCTCCACCTCATCCATTGCCTTCTCCACTTTTTCAGGGGGCACTGAAAGGGACAAATCCCACAAATTAAATATTCCAGGGCTCTTGGCAAGGTTTAATCCCAATATCAGCAATTAAGATTATTCATTCAAGGCAACCTGAGTTCATAAATGGATATAATACATTCATTATAAGAGATATATATAATAAGAAATATATGTGTGCGTATATATATATATATAGTAAGAATTATAATACATATGTATTATTAGAAATTTAATAAAATATAATACAATATAACAAATAAATAAAAAAATAAATCAAATAAAAAATAAATCAAAATTTTAAAGGGGAAAAATTTTAAAGGGGAAAATAAATAAGGGGAAAGTAAATAAGGGGAAAAATAAATAAGGGGAAAAATAAATAAGGGGGAAAAAATAAATAAGGGGGAAAAAATAAATAAGGGAAAAAAAAAAAAAGGGGAAAAAAATAAGGGGAAAAAAAAAAAAGGGGGAAAAAAAAAAAGGGGAAAAAAAAAAAGGGGAAAAAAAAAAAAAAAGGGGGAAAAAAAAAAAAGGGGGAAAAAAAAAAGGGGAAAAAAAAAAAAGGGGAAAAATAAAAAAGGGGAAAAATAAAAAAAGGGGAAAAAAAATAAGGGGAAAAAATAAATAAGGGGAAAAATAAATAAGGGGAAAAATAAATAAGGGGGAAAAATAAGGGGGAAAGGGGGAAAAATAAGGGGGAAAAAAAATAAGGGGAAAAATATACAATATAATACAGAATAAAAGTTTTTTAAATGCCTCTCAGTTATCCCATCTCTGGGTCAGAAAATGCCTTAATCCAACAGAACTCCACTGAGAATTTAAAACCAAGTACAAAATGTTTGTAAAAACATTGACAGCAAAACTTCCTGGAGGGAACAATTCTAACTCTGGTACCAGAACCTGTTCCCAGCATTTCTCAAAGCATTTCTTGCACTGAAAATTCAATTTAGTTTTCCATCACTGCTTTTGGAAGAGGAAGGTGAAGAAGCTGGTACCTTTCCAACGTGTCTGCAGCCTGTCTGCCACATTTTGGTAAAAATCCTGGGCACACTCAGATTGCTCCTCAATGCTCAGATCCTGCAGGAGAGCAGAACAAGGAGTCAGTGTTGGTTTGGTTTAAGGCAATGTCCAGCTGCAGTCACAGTCTGAGAATGCAGAGCTGTCAGCAGGGCTGTTCAGAGAGGCTCAGGTTTAGTTACAAATAGAAGCCAACACTGGTTCTTTAATGTGTGAAAAATAACGGGATATTAGCACAGGTGCAATGGCTTTTTCCTCTGGGAGCGCTGACAGAATAGCTCAGACTAAGCAAAATGTTCGTCCCTATTTAACCCCTGGTTCTTTAAAAACACAATTCATAATCTATAAAATCCCCAAGAACATAAGTTATTGGAAACTAATAATATATGTAAATATATGTATATATTTTTATATAGAATATAAATATAATATAAATATAATATAGGTATAATATATAATATATACATATATAATGTATATATAATATACATCATATATGTATAATATATATAATGTATGTATAGTATAATATAATATATATTATATAATATTATATATAATTATATTTATTTTATATATCATCTATATTTATTATATATTATATTATAAATACAAGAGAATATAATATGTAACATAATATAAATTATATTATTTACATATATATTATATATATAATTATATATATATTATACTAATATAATATAGGTATAATATAGGTATAATATAAATATATATACATATATATAAATATATATACATATATATGTATATATATATACACAATATATATACATATATGTAAATATAATATGTATATTACATTTACATATATTATATATATATGTATATATAAATATATGTAAATAATACCTCTACAGCACATTTCTGATGATAAAGTTACTGTGAAATACATTCACAGTGGTATTTGTGAAGCAACACTGGCCTTTGCTAACTGAGCACCAGAAGAACATAAAATTAACTTAATTAAGGCAATTTTCATCATTAAATTAAACCGAACATTAAAAAAAGTGAGGGGACAATTTGATTTCTGAATTCTGTAAGGCCAAAAACTGGACATTTCCTGAACACAGCTCTCAGCTCTTGCTGAAATTGAATTTTAGGCCTGGTTTATGTGTAGTAAAAAAAAATCCCAAATTTTGAGAAGGCTGAAGTAGGAAATGAGAACACCTTCAGTGTTTGAAGAACCCACTCTGTTCTCACAAACTCTGTGCTCAGAATGAACAGATCCAAAATAAAAGTTCCAGAAGAATTCAAAACTGAGGGAATGTAAAATTCCATGAGAACTCAGGAGATAATTTGAGGAACTAAACAGCAAAGGGAGAAGAAGAGGGGGGTAAAAAATCTGTGCTGAATTCTGACTCATTCCAACCATAGGTGGCACCACAGACTAATATTTCCACAATGTTGATTTTTTAAATGGAAAATGAAGATAACACTTATTTAATATTTTTAAAAAGCATCACAGTCAAGTCCCCCTTCCCCTATAAAAGGAGAGGGAGATGCTGAATTATCTTTAGAAGGTTTTAGGCTTAATTTGTGTCATCCCTGAAGTGTTTTGGTTTGGTTTAAGGCAATTGTCCCAGGCCAGGCTGGGCTTTGGAGCCCCCTGGCACTGTGGAAGGTGTCCCATCTTCCATTTCCTCCCCTCTGTGAGATCTAAACCCTCACCAGGTGATATCTGAGATCATTTCCACAACCATATAAATGTAGAATATTGCTGAACAGATTCCTTTATGTGGGATTGAGTCAGGACTCATTTATCTGGGCTGCTTAGCAGCATCCTTTGGTCCCCAATTACCCCCCAAAAAAAGGCACCCAGATCTTATTCTGATTAATCTGAATTCCCTCCCTCTCCCAAATTTCCCCATTTGACGGAGACAGGAGCATTCTGAGCTGACCCTTTTGTGGCTCATGGTGTCCAGGAAGAGTTTGCATTGCAAACAATGTTGATTTTTTAATGGAAAATGAAGATAACACTTATTTAATATTTTTTAAACAGCAGCACAGTCAAGTTCCCCTTCCCCTATAAAAGGAGAGGGAGATGCTGAATTATCTTTAGAAGGTTTTAGGCTTAATTTGTGTCATCCCTGAACACAGGCTGGGCTTTGGAGCCCCCTGGCACTGTGGAAGGTGTCCCATCTTTCATTTCCCTCCAACCCAAACCCCCCTGTGAGATCTAAACCCTCACCAGGTGAGATCTGAGATCATTTCCACAATCATATAAATGTATAATATTGCTGAACAGATTCCTTTATGTGGGATTGAGTCAGGACTCATTTATCTGGGTTACCACCATCCTTTGGTCCCACACAACCCCCCCAAAAAAAGGCACCCAGATCTTATTCTGATTAATCTGAATTCCCTCCCTCTCCCAAATTTCCCCATTTGATGGAGACAGGAGCATTCAGAGCTGACCCTTTTGTGGCTCATGGTGTCCAGGAAGAGTTTGCATTGCTTGTAGATGTCCTGGCCAGGTTTCTGGTAGGTCCTGATGAATTCGATGAACTCCCTGGACACCCTGTCAGTCTCAATGCTGGCCTGCCTGTGCACGGCAGGGCCGGCAGCCTTGGCCTCCTGCAGCTCTGTGGGCAAAATATGAAATAAATATATTCATATATTAAACTAATATCATTATATTAATATTAAATTCTAGTACATTCCACAGTAAATCCTATATTTTTAGTTTTTTACACTTTTTTTACACCCTGCCTGCCTGTGCACGGCGGGGCCGGCAGCCTTGGCCTCCTGCAGCTCTGTGGGCAAAAGTCAGGGCACACACATGAAATAAATATACTGAAATATTAAATTAATATCATTATATTAATATTAAATTCTAGTACATTCTACAGTAAATCCTATATTTTTAGTTTTTTACACTTTTTTTACACCCTGTCAGTCTCGATGCTGGCCTGCCTGTGCACGGCAGGGCCGGCAGCCTTGGCCTCCTGCAGCTCTGTGGGCAAAATATGAAATAAATATATTCATATATTAAACTAACATCATTATATTAATATTAAATTCTAGTACATTCTACAGTAAATCCTATATTTTTAGTTTTTTACACCCTGTCGGTCTCGATGCTGGCCTGCCTGTGCACGGCAGGGCCGGCAGCCTTGGCCTCCTGCAGCTCTGCGGGCAAAAGTCAAGGCACACACATGAAATAAATATCTTCATATATTAAACTAATATAATTATATTAATATTAAATTCTAGTACATTCCACAGTAAATCCTATATTTTTAGTTTTTTACACTTTTTTTACACCCTGTCGGTCTCGATGCTGGCCTGCCTGTGCAGCCTTGGCCTCCTGCAGCTCTGTGGGCAAAAGTCAGCGCACACACATGAAATAAATATACTGAAATATTAAATTAATATCATTATATTAATATTAAATTCTATTACATTCTACAGTAAATCCGATATTTTTAGTTTTTTACACTTTTTTTTTTACACTGATGGATAATCGCGGAAAAGTATAATAATTTTGAGTCACTTTTAATATTAATTATATTAATTTAATACATTAAATTAACTAATATATTAAAAATATATTTAATTGAATTAATTTAATTTATTAAATTAAATTCTGTATTTTAAGTTTTTTTACACTTATGGATAATCGCGGAAAAGTATAATAATTCTGAGTCACTTTTAATATTAATTATATTAATTTAATACATTAAATTAACTAATATATTAAAAATATATCTAATTGAATATATTTAATTTATTAAATTAAATTCTGTATTTTAAGTTTTTTTACACTTATGGATATTTGCGGAAAAGTTTTATCATTTCGAGTCACTTCTAATATTAATTATATTAATTTAATACATTAAATTAACTAATATATTAAAAATATATTTAATGGAATTAATTTAATTTATTAAATTATATTCTATTCTATATTAAATTCTGTATTTTAAGTTTTTTTACACTTATGGATAATTGCAGAAAGGTTTTATCATTTCGAGTCACTTCTTATATAAATTATATTAATTTAATACATTAAATTAACTGATATATTAAAAATATATTTCATTGAATTATTTATTAAATTAAATCCTGTATTTTAAGTTTTTTTACACTTATGGATATTTGCAGAAAAGTTTTATCATTTCGAGTCACTTCTAATATAAATTATATTAATTTAATACATTAAATTAACTAATATATTAAAAATATGTTTAATGGAATTAATTTAATTTATTAAATTAAATTCTGTATTTTAAGTTTTTTTACACTTATGGATATTTGCAGAAAGGTTTTATCATTTCGAGTCACTTCTTATATAAATTATATTAATTTAATATATTAAATCAATATATTAAACTAATATAATTAATTATATTATTACATAAATATAATGTATTAAATTAATATATTAAATTAATGTAATTATATTAATTTAACATATTAAATTCTATTATATTCTATCGTAAATTCTACTTTTTTACAGTTTTTTTAGTTTTTTGACGCTGATGGAAAAGGGCAGAAAGGTTTCATCATTCTGAGTCACTTTTTATATTAATTATGTTAATTTAATATATTAATTTAATATATTAAATTATTATAATTAATTAGATTATTAAATAAATATATATTAATATTAATATAATATTAATATTAAATTATATTACATTCTAGAGTAAATCCTATATTTTTAGGTTTTTTACTTTTTTTACATTGATGGATAATTGCAGAAAGGTTTTATCATTTCCAGTCACTGTTTATATTAATTATATCAATTTAATATATTAAATCAATTAATATATTAAATTATTATAATTAGTTATATTATTACATAAATATATTAATATATTATATTAAATGGCTATAACTATATTCATTTAACATATTAAATTCTATCACATTCTATAGTAAATTCTATATTTTTAGGTTTTTTACTTTTTTTCTACACTGATGGATAACTGTAGAAAGGTTTTATCATTTCCCGTCACTTTTTATATTAGTTATATAATTTAATATAGTAAATTAATATAATTATATTAATTTAATATATTAAATTCTATTATGTTCTATATTAAATTCTATATTTTTACAGTTTTTTTTACACTGATGGATAATTGCAGAAAAGTTTTATCATTTCCTGTCACTTAAAATATTAATTATATTAATATATTACATTAAGATATTAAAATAATACCATTAATTATATAAATTTAATATATTAAATTCTGGTTTTTTACAGTTTTTTACAATAATGGATAACTGCAGAAAAGTTTTATAATTTCAAGTCACTTTAAATATTAATTATATTAATTGAATATATTAAATTCTATTATATTCTATAATAAATTCAATATTTTTTACAAATTTTTTACAGGTTTTTGACACTGACTGATAATTGCAGAAAGGTTTTATCATTTCCAGTCACATTTTCAAAAAAAAAAAAAAAATTTCAATTTTCAAACAAAATTTGCCAATGGCAAATTGGCCATTTGTAGTTGTGTAAATGTAAATTGTAAATGAGGAATTGTGTAAATTGTATTTCTCAAGGTTTGCCAGGGAAATGTTGGCTATATAATAACAATAACAATAATAAATAGATAATGGTTCTAATAACAATAATAACAATAACGACAATAATGATACTACATAATGGCAATAGGAATGGCAATAGTTAGTAATGGCAATAGTTAGTAATGGCAATAGTTAGTAATGGCAATAGTTAGTTAGTAATGGCAATAGTTAGTTAGTAATGGCAATAGTTAGTTAGTAATGGCAATAGTTAGTTAGTAATGGCAATAGTTAGTTAGTAATGGCAATAGTTAGTAATGGCAATAGTTAGTAATGGCAATAGTTAGTAATGGCAATAGTTAGTAATGGCAATAGTTAGTAATGGCAATAGTTAGTAATGGCAATAGTTAGTAATGGCAATAGTTAGTAATGGCAATAGTTAGTAATGGCAATGGTTAGTAATGGCAATGGTAATGGCAATAATTATAATGATAATGGCAATAGTAATGGCAATAGTAATGGCAATAATTATAATGATAATGGCAATAGTAATGGCAATAGTTAGTAATGGCAATAGTAAGTAATGGCAATAGTAAGTAATGGCAATAGTAATGGCAATAGTTAGTAATGGCAATAGTTAGTAATGGCAATAGTAAGTAATGGCAATAGTAAGTAATGGCAATGGTAATGGCAATAGGAAGTAATGGCAATAGTAATGGCAATAGTAATGGCAATAGTAATGGCAATAGTAATGGCAATAGTAATGGCAATAGTAATGGCAATAGTTAGTAATGGCAATGGTAATGGCAATGGTAATGGTAATGGCAATGGTAATGGCAATAATTATAATGATAATGGCAATAATTATAATGATAATGGCAATAGTAATGGCAATGGTAATGGCAATGGTAATGGCAATGGCAATAATTATAATGATAATGGCAATGGTAATGGCAACAGTAATGCAATAGTTAGTAATGGCAATAGTTAGTAATGGCAATAGTTAGTTAGTAATGGCAATAGTTAGTAATGGCAATAGTAAGTAATGGCAATGGTAATGGCAATGGTAATGGCAATAATTATAATGATAATGGCAATAGTAATGGCAATAGTAATGGCAATAGTAATGGCAATAGTAATGGCAATAGTAATGGCAATAGTTAGTAATGGCAATAGTTAGTAATGGCAATAGTTAGTTAGTAATGGCAATAGTTAGTTAGTAATGGCAATAGTTAGCAATGGCAATAGTTAGTTAGTAATGGCAATAGTTAGTTAGTAATGGCAATAGTTAGTTAGTAATGGCAATAGTTAGTTTGTAATGGCAATAGTTAGTTAGTAATGGCAATAGTTAGTTTGTAATGGCAATAGTTAGTAATGGCAATAGTTAGTAATGGCAATAGTTAGTTAGTAATGGCAATAGTTAGTAATGGCAATAGTTAGTAATGGCAATAGTTAGTAATGGCAATAGTAAGTAATGGCAATAGTAAGTAATGGCAATAGTTAGTAATGGCAATAGTTAGTAATGGCAATAGTTAGTAATGGCAATAGTAAGTAATGGCAATAGTTAGTAATGGCAATAGTTAGTAATGGCAAAGGTAATGGCAATGGTAATGGCAATAATTATAATGATAATGGCAATGGAAATGGCAATGGCAATAATTATAATGATAATGGCAATGGTAATGGCAATGGCAATAATTATAATGATAATGGCAATGGTAATGGCAATAATTATAATGATAATGGCAATAATTATAATGATAATGGCAATAGTAATGGCAATGGTAATGGCAATGGTAATGGCAATAATTATAATGGTAATGGCAATAGTAATGGCAATAGTAATGGCAATAGTTAGTAATGGCAATAGTTAGTAATGGCAATAGTTAGTAATGGCAATAGTTAGTAATGGCAATAGTTAGTAATGGCAATAGTTAGTTAGTAATGGCAATAGTTAGTAATGGCAATAGTTAGTAATGGCAATAGTTAGTAATGGCAATAGTTAGTAATGGCAATAGTTAGTTAGTAATGGCAATAGTTAGTAATGGCAATAGTTAGTAATGGCAATAGTTAGTAATGGCAATAGTTAGTAATGGCAATAGTTAGTAATGGCAATAGTTAGTAATGGCAATAGTTAGTAATGGCAATAGTTAGTAATGGCAATAGTTAGTAATGGCAATGGTAATGGCAATGGTAATGGCAATGGTAATGGCAATGGTAATGGCAATGGTAATGGCAATAATTATAATGATAATGGCAATAGTAATGGCAATAGTAATGGCAATAATTATAATGATAATGGCAATGGTAATGGCAATGGTAATGGCAATGGTAATGGCAATGGTAATGGTAATGGCAATGGCAATGGCAATATTATAATGGCAATGGCAATGGCAATATTATAATGGCAATGGCAATGGTAATGGCAATAATTATAATGATAATGGCAATAATTATAATGATAATGGCAATAATTATAATGATAATGGCAATAGTAATGGCAATAATTATAATGGTAATGGCAATAGTAATGGCAATAGTTAGTAATGGCAATAGTTAGTAATGGCAATAGTTAGTAAGTAATGGCAATAGTTAGTAATGGCAATAGTTAGTTAGTAATGGCAATAGTTAGTTAGTAATGGCAATAGTTAGTAATGGCAATAGTAAGTAATGGCAATGGTAATGGCAATAGTTAGTAATGGCAAAGGTAATGGCAATGGCAATGGCAATAATTATAATGATAATGGCAATGGAAATGGCAACGGCAATAATTATAATGAAAATGGCAATAATTATAATGGTAATGGCAATGGTAATGGCAATGGTAATGGCAATGGTAATGGTAATGGCAATGGTAATGGCAATAATTATAATGGTAATGGCAATAATTATAATGGTAATGGCAATAATTATAATGATATGGCAATAGTAATGGCAATGGTAATGGTAATAGTTGGTAATGGCAATAGTTAGTAATGGCAATAGTTAGTAATGGCAATAGTTAGTAATGGCAATAGTTAGTAATGGCAATAGTTAGTAATGGCAATAGTTAGTTAGTAATGGCAATAGTTAGTAATGGCAATAGTTAGTAATGGCAATAGTAAGTAATGGCAATAGTTAGTAATGGCAATAGTAAGTAATGGCAATAGTAAGTAATGGCAATAGTAAGTAATGGCAATGGTAATGGCAATAATTATAATGATAATGGCAATGGTAATGGCAATGGTAATGGCAATAATTATAATGGTAATGGCAATGGTAATGGCAATAATTATAATGATAATGGCAATGGTAATGGCAATGGTAATGGCAATAATTATAATGGTAATGGCAATGGTAATGGCAATAATTATAATGATAATGGCAATAGTAATGGCAATAGTAATGGCAATAATTATAATGATAATGGCAATAATTATAATGATAATGGCAATAGTAATGGCAATAATTATAATGATAATGGCAAGAGTAATGGCAATGGTAATGGCAATGGTAATGGCAATGGTAATGGCAATGGTAATGGCAATATTATAATGATAATGGCAATGGTAATGGCAATGCTAATGGCAATAATTATAATGGTAATGGCAATGGTAAGGGCAATAGTAATGGCAATAATTATAATGATAATGGCAATGGTAATGGCAATGGTAATGGCAATGGTAATGGCAATGGTAATGGCAATGGCAATATTATAATGATAATGGCAATGGTAATGGCAATGGTAATGGCAATAATTATAATGGTAATGGCAATGGTAATGGCAATAATTATAATGATAATGGCAATAATTATAATGATAATGGCAATAATTATAATGATAATGGCAATAGTAATGGCAATAATTATAATGATAATGGCAATAGTAATGGCAATAGTAAGTAATGGCAATAGTAAGTAATGGCAATGGTAATGGCAATAATTATAATGATAATGGCAATGGTAATGGCAATGGCAATAATTATAATGATAATGGCAATGGTAATGGCAATGGTAATGGCAATAATTATAATGGTAATGGCAATGGTAATGGCAATAATTATAATGATAATGGCAATAATTATAATGATAATGGCAATAGTAAGTAATGGCAATAGTAATGGCAATAATTATAATGATAATGGCAATAGTAATGGCAATAATTATAATGATAATGGCAATGGTAATGGCAATGGTAATGGCAATGGTAATGGCAATGGTAATGGCAATGGTAATGGCAATGGTAATGGCAATGGTAATGGCAATGGTAATGGCAATGGTAATGGCAATGGTAATGGCAATGGTAATGGCAATGGTAATGGCAATGGTAATGGCAATGGTAATGGCAATGGTAATGGCAATGGTAATGGCAATAATTAAAATGGTAATGGCAATGGTAATGGCAATAGTTAGTAATGGCAATGGTAATGGCAATGGTAATGGCAATAATTATAATGATAATGGCAATGGTAATGGCAAGAGTAATGGCAATAGTAATGGCAATAATTATAATGATAATGGCAATAGTAATGGCAATAGTTAGTAATGGCAATAGTAAGTAATGGCAATAGTAAGTAATGGCAATAGTAAGTAATGGCAATAGTAAGTAATGGCAATAGTAATGGCAATGGTAATGGCAATGGTAATGGCAATAATTATAATGATAATGGCAATGGTAATGGCAATGGTAATGGCAATGGTAATGGCAATAATTATAATGATAATGGCAATAATTATAATGATAATGGCAATAATTATAATGATAATGGCAATAGTAAGTAATGGCAATAGTAATGGCAATAATTATAATGATAATGGCAATGGTAATTGCAATGGTAATGGCAATGGTAATGGCAATAATTATAATGATAATGGCAATAGTAATGGCAATGGTAATGGCAATAATTATAATGATAATGGCAATAATTATAATGATAATGGCAATAATTATAATGATAATGGCAATAATTATAATGATAATGGCAATAGTAATGGCAATAATTATAATGATAATGGCAATGGTAATGGCAATGGTAATGGCAATGGTAATGGCAATGGCAATAATTATAATGGTAATGGCAATAGTTAGTAATGGCAATAGTTAGTAATGGCAATAGTTAGTTAGTAATGGCAATAGTTAGTTAGTAATGGCAATAGTTAGTAAGTAATGGCAATAGTTAGTAATGGCAATAGTTAGTTAGTAATGGCAATAGTTAGTTAGTAATGGCAATAGTTAGTAAGTAATGGCAATAGTTAGTAATGGCAATAGTTAGTTAGTAATGGCAATAGTTAGTTAGTAATGGCAATAGTTAGTTAGTAATGGCAATAGTTAGTAATGGCAATAGTTAGTTAGTAATGGCAATAGTTAGTAATGGCAATAGTTAGTAATGGCAATAGTTAGTTAGTAATGGCAATAGTTAGTTAGTAATGGCAATAGTTAGTTAGTAATGGCAATAGTTAGTAATGGCAATAGTTAGTTAGTAATGGCAATAGTTAGTAATGGCAATAGTTAGTAAGTAATGGCAATAGTTAGTAAGTAATGGCAATAGTTAGTAAGTAATGGCAATAGTTAGTAAGTAATGGCAATAGTTAGTTAGTAATGGCAATAGTTAGTAATGGCAATAGTTAGTTAGTAATGGCAATAGTTAGTAATGGCAATAGTTAGTAATGGCAATAGTTAGTAATGGCAATAGTTAGTTAGTAATGGCAATAGTTAGTAATGGCAATAGTTAGTAATGGCAATAGTTAGTAATGGCAATAGTTAGTTAGTAATGGCAATAGTTAGTAATGGCAATAGTTAGTAATGGCAATAGTTAGTAATGGCAATAGTTAGTAATGGCAATAGTTAGTAATGGCAATAGTTAGTAATGGCAATAATTATAATGATAATGACAATAATAATGACAATAATAATGACAATAATGATAATGACAATAATGATAATGACAATAATGATAATGACAATAATGATAATGACAATAATGATAATGACAATAATGATAATGACAATAATGATAATGACAATAATGATAATGATGATGATAATAATAACAATAATAATAATAATAATGCATTTTGCCCCAAAATAATCTGATTTTCCAAGTTCCAAGCTCCCTGTGCTGCTGCAGTACCTTCACCCACCTTTCAGCTTGCCAGCCAGCGCTGTTGGAAATGGAGGGATTGAACAGAGGTGGTGGAAATGAACGTGGTGAGAGGCAAGCAGAGAGACAGAAAACATGAAAATATTCATGGTCAGCACACACCAACAGGGCTTTAACCTGAAACCACCTCACATGCACAGAAATGCTGCTTCCAACAAGCATGCACAACCCAAAGGGGAAAGAAAGAAATGGGATGGATGTGTTGAAGTTGGTTTGATTTGGATTTGAGGGAGCTCAGTGGGGTTTTTTGGGTTGTTCTGTGTTTCTGAAGAGTTCAAGCACTGCAGAAAATCCAAAGTTGTGTCACCCAGAGCTCCAAACTCCTCTGAGCAGAGCCCTCAGCACAGGGAGTGCCCTGGGCAGGCACCACCAGAGCACCTCTGCTATTTCAGTGCCCAGAGCAGGAGAGGTCATGCAAATATTGAAATTCCAACTGCAGCAATTGAGATAGAGAGTGCAAACCCAACTCCTTTCTACTCAGGGACATTTTCCAGAGGGGATTTCCTTCCATTGCCTTTACAATTCACTCCATGCACCCCAAATCCTCCACAGGATTCCAGCTGAAGGGTGGCCATTAATTAAATCTGTCATTAGAGAAGCACAAAGCTTATTTGGAAATAATAAACCAAAAAAAGGGCAGAATGATCAGCTATTTCTTCCATGATTAATCACTGATCTCATTTCACAGCACAGCTGAAGGTTTATTTACTGACTTCAACAATGAATTCACTCTTTTATAAAAATAATGAGCCTCATTTTACTGTAGGACCTTAAGGAATGTGAATATTATTTTTTCAGTCACAAATTCAAACTAGATTGCTGTTTAGTTATAGATATATGTAGTCAACTGAGGCAGATTAATATTAAGTATTAAAAAGTGAATGTTAATTAGAATGAACTGTCTTTTAATGAGTTACACCAAGAATTATTGTAGCTGCAGATTCCTAATCTCTGAGCTGAAATCCTGTTTTAAGGAAAATTAATCTGTACTGATTATCAAGTGCTGCAGGAACAAATGAACCTCCAGCAATAAAATATCCTCAGGTTTGTCCTGTGTTCTCAGAGAATTCAATCCAACTAAAAAGAAGCTGATCACAGCCAAGAAATTCCAACAAGTTAAAGAGAGAAAAATGCCAAAATGCCAGGAGCAAGCATGGGAAGAGTGAAGGAAGGATCAGCTTCACAAAAATAACCATCATTAATATTTCAGTCTTTCTAGAGGAAAGCCACTTGTCACAGCAGGCCAGGAGCACTCCAGGATTCACTATGGTTGTGCCACGGAGTCCAAGCTTGGATGTGGGACAGGGATTGTCCCCAGCTCTGTCACACACAGCCCTTCATCACCTGCCTGCAATCATTAACAAACATTGCACTTTTCTGTAGCCAGCACAACGAGTCAGGATTGCAAACAATTCATGGAGGAGGAGCTCTAAAAGCTCTTAAAGCTGTTTGGTGTCCTAAGTGAAATCAGTGTCTCCTCTTGATGGGACATTTTCTTCTTGGTTTATATAACAAATATCTGGAGATGTTTTGAGAATGCCAAAGTTCTTGAAGTGGTTTCAACTCATAATAATCAGATTTGTAACAGCAACCTGAATTTTTTTTTTTTTAATAAAAACACAAAGCAGCACAAGATCCAGCTAATTCTTACAAAATTCTTATTTTGTTGATTTTTTTATCCTGAAGTGGAGCTCAAAGAAGCTTCAGCTTTACACTTGTGGCTCCCTTCTAAAAAGCAAAGGTTAGTTTAGAGATTCAACAGCACCTCAGGATGCTGGACTTGCCTTTTTTTTGCCATCTTCATGTTGGAGAGCACGAGTTACAACTGGCACAACCCTAGTTTGTGTTTAGCAAAGCCCAACTGAGAGCCAAGCTCACTAAAAGCAGGCAGACAGCTCGCCCAGGCTGTGCTGCATTACCTTCAGAAGGGGAAGCCAGTTCCCAGGAGGGAGTAAAAATCTCCTTCAAATCCCTGAGAATGTTATCAGCATTTCTCTCCCTCCCCAGCTGTCCTTGCTTAGGGGTTTTCTCTTCAGCTGCTGAAATAAAAAGGCCAAAGCAAGCAGGGCACCACGAGCAGGAGCATGGCAGGACAGGTGGTGAAGGGATAAAAAAAGAAAAGATGGAAAGTGAGAAAAATGAACATTTAAAAAAAAAAAAAGGTTTAATGCAGGTGAATGAATGCCTTGTGTAGCAGCTGCTGTCATGCACCAGGACAACTCTAACCAGAAAAATGCTGAGTTTCAAATTAAGGAAATGCATTGTCTCTAAGGTTAAGACAGATTAATGCTGCTTTTCCTTCTGGAATTCCTCCTCCAGAGCCCAGCACCTCCCAGCCTCTGCCTGTGTGAGCTTTGCTATGCCAAGCCAGCAGTGCCATTCATCATTCCTGCCTGTAACACATTGTGAGGAACAAACACCCAGCCAGCCACAAACCTGATACTGCCAGCCCACACAAACACTGCCAGCCTCACTTTTATGTGCAGCTCAGGGCACCCTGCTCACACATCCCATTCTCCTGCCAAACTGAGGCACTCTGGCAGCACCAGCTGCCATCTCCTCACTGTGAGTGTGATATTCCTGTCACACTCACACAGCAGGGTGGGGTGACTGACAGGCAGCACCTTCTCTGCTGCTCTCTCTCTGCAGGAGGAATTCCCCTTGCAGCCCTCAATCCTGCTGTGACACCACGGCTGAGTCAGGAATTCCTCTGCAATGTGTGCCAGAGGAACTTCCCCTCAGCAGTGCCAGCACCACGAACACATTTCTGCTGCTCAGTGGTAAAATCACACAGAAACACAGGTTTGGCTCTATTTAACAGATTGCTTGCCATCACTCACATTTTTCTGTGTTTTCAGTAGCAATCACTCTCCAGAAGCATCACTATTCCAACTTTTAAAAGTCAAAGCACAGAGCATTAATCTGCCTTTTAGAACAACACATCTGCCAAAAACCTTTCACTTTAAAATGCACAGAAGCACGAAAAGCAAAGGAGAGTTACCCTTCTTAGCTCCTGCTCTGGAGGAAGCAGTGAAGAACTTCTTCACAGTGGTGACCTTTCTTGTTTTCTCATTGGTTTTCTTCTCCTCAAACTTGGAGAAGGTCAGGGACTGTGCCCCCTGGCTGCTCTGGCTGCTGGCATAGGCTTCCTCCTCCTCACGCTGGAGCCTGCAGGGGGGAAACACAGGTCTGGTGTCACAAACACATTTACAAAAAATCCTTTTGTTGGGATCTTTTCTCCTGAGAGGCTTCAGAAACAAAATGTAAGCAATGGTTATCTGCTGCTGTGGAATGCAATAGGTGAATCTTTGATTGGTCTCATGTGGTTGTTTTTAATTAATGGCCAATCTCAGTCCAGCTGTCTCAGACTCTCTGGTCAGTCACAAGATTTTATTATCATTCCTTTCCTTCCTTTCTAACCTTCTGATGAAATTCTTTCTCTTTCTTTAGTACAGTTTTAATATATCATTTTCTTTTACTATAATATACATCATAAAATAATAAATCAGCTTTCTGAAACATGGAGTCAACATTCTCATTTCTTCCCTCATCCTGGGATTCCTGCAAACCACCACAGTCTGGTTTAAGGGCTTAGAAACATGGCAAAGGAGCTGATTTCCTGTGCAATCATTAATTACTCATTTTACATTTTAATTCTCCCCTCTGCCTATCTCCCTTCACTGCAGGACACCCCCATTTCCATGCTGCAGAGGGAGAAGTGAGGAAAGCTCAGGGTTAAACAGAGAGGGGCAAAGAGAGAAAATTGAGGTTTTAGCATGGTCACCTTCCCCTGATGTCACACTCTGAGTTACCCAAAGGCACAGGGGGGATTTCCAGCAGGAAATTCATTTCTAGCAGCAGATTCACTTCCAGCAGCAGATTCATTTCCAGCAGCAGATTCATTTCCAGCAGCAGATTCACTTCCAGCAGCAGATTCACTTCCAGCAGCAGATTCACTTCCAGCAGCAGATTCATTCAGCAGATTCATTTCCAGCAGCAGATTCATTTCCAGCAGCAGATTCATTCAGCAGATTCATTTCCAGCAGCAGATTCATTTCCAGCAGCAGATTCATTTCCAGCAGCAGATTCATTTCCAGCAGCAGATTCATTCAGCAGATTCATTTCCAGCAGCAGATTCATTCCCTTCCTCCCTGCCTCACACTGAGTTCCCCAACCTGTTGCCTCAGGCAGTCCTTCCCCATCTGACAAAAGCAAAATACCCTGTCCCAATCTCAGGAATATTTTGGGAATAGATCATTGCTGTCACAATCTGCTTTGGTGATAAATATCTGTTTGAATGGATGAGGCAAAGTTTGAAAGAGCAAGTTTTTAATCTAAAGTAGGGGAGAGCAAAGTCACCAACCCTGCACCGTTTTTTCCCCCTGTGCAGGAGGATTCAATCAGGTCACATTCTGTCACCCCACAGGATGCTGGGAGCTGAGCAATTCTTTAAATATCCCTCCAGCTCAGCATGGACCATCCATAATAGTCTGGGATCTGCCATCTCTTGAGGCAGGAATTGGATTTTATCAGGCTCACTGCAACAATCAATCCCAGCTTATCTGTGCCTTCAGCATCTCCCAGCTACTCACTAAATAATTCCTTAAACACCCCACTTTGCTTCAGAGATGATCCAAGACTGGCAGCATAACTATCTGCCCTAAAAATAAAGTTTTTATTAACTGTGTAATACATTTATAGCAGAGGAAAACAATGACATGACCTCTGTGAAAACACCTCTTCCATTTTCAGGGTCAAGCATTTACCACATGAGGAAAACTAGATTGGCTTGCAGAAAATAAGTGACTGGACAATGAAAAAAAAAGCTTTGATGTTCTTGGGCTTAAAAGAAAGACCACAGACAAGACTAAAATCAGTTTTTAACCAGCAGCTGGAATGTAAAACCATGGTGCTGGAAAGAAATAATTGCCATCTCCAGAGGGTATTGAATCAAAATTGTCTAACTGCTGATAGAAAAACAGATTTGCACATGAAAATTAGGTCAAAGTCTTCATTGGCAGGTTGGGCTCTGTTTAGATTTGTTCCTTCTCAGATTTCCTTTTCAAACCTCTTACACCAGAATGTCCTGAACATCCATCTTTGTATCAAAAGGAAGGAAAGGTCAAATTGGGGAATTTGTGATGAACCTGAGCAAACAGGACTGGGAAAGAGGAGGCAGGAACAGGATTTGGAGGAGCGACCCTGAAGGAAGAAAAGAAGGTTCTTTACCGCTCTGCCAGCTCCCAATCCTCTTGGATCTGCTTCTGCCTGGCCTTGTGGTATTCCTCCCTCCAGCACTTGGAGCAGAAGCCCTGCCAGGCAGGGTTGCCATAGTACCCACAGCCCTTCTTGCACAGCAGCTCCGACTGATCCACGTGGATCCCCCTGCGCTCCGACTTCAGGTTCATCTTCCTCCTGAGGAAGAGGAGAAGGGTTAAAATCACAAACCCGAGAGCAGCCTGCAGGAAATCATTGCTTCTGAGGGGTTTGCCTTCAGAAAGGAGTCACCTGCTTGAATTATTGAACAGCTCCATAGCAACGGAACGAGGGGAGGGAGGGCACGGTTACATAACCAGGAGCCCCAAAGCCAGGGGACAAAGGGGACAGCTCTGTAGGGCTGGGACCCTCACACAGGTCCAGGGTGTGCCCCGGGGAACCAGTGACAGTCCCACAGCCAGGGGACAAAGGCCCCAGACACTCTCTGAAGGGCTGTGACCCTCACACAGCTCCAGAAAATGGCTCAGGGCAGAACTGACAGTCCCACAGGCAGGGGACAAATTGCCAAGGCACATCTTTGCAGTGACAGTCCCACAGCCAGGGGACAAAGGCCCCAGACACTCTCTGAAGGGCTGTGACCCTCACACAGGACCAGAAAATGGACCAGGGAAGCAGTGACAGTCCCACAGCCAGGGCACAAATTGACACAGGCACACCTTTGTAGGGCTGTGACCCTCACACAGGTCCAGAAAATGGTCCAGAAAAAGTCCCACAGCCAGGGGACAAACTGACAGAGGCACACCTTGGCAGTGACAGTCCCACAGCCAGGGGACAAAGGCCCCAAACACTCTCTGAAGGGCTGTGACCCTCACACAGGACCAGAAAATGGACCAGGGAAGCAGTGACAGTCCCACAGGCAGGGGACAAATTGCCAAGGCACACTTTTAGGTTTGTGACCCTCACACAGCTCCAGAAAATGGCTCAGGGCAGAACTGACAGTGTCACAGGCAGGGGACAAACTGACATAGGCACACCTTTGTAGGGCTGTGACCCTCACACAGGTCCAGGGTGTGCCCCGGGGAACCAGTGACAGTCCCACAGGCAGGGGACAAATTGCCAAGGCACACCTTTGCAGTGACAGTCCCACAGGCAGGGGACAAAGGCCCCAGACACTCTCTGAAGGGCTGTGACCCTCACACAGCTCCAGAAAATGGACCAGGGAACCAGTGACAGTCCCACAGCCAGGGGACAAAGGCACATCTTTTAGGGCTGTGACCCTCACACAGGTCCAGAAAATGGTCCAGAAAAAGTCCCACAGGCAGGGGACAAACTGACAGAGGCACATCTTTGCAGTGACAGTCCCACAGCCAGGGGACAAATTGCCAAAGGCACATCTTTGCAGTGACAGTCCCACAGGCAGGGGACAAAGGCCTCAGACACTCTTTGAAGGGCTGTGACCCTCACACAGGACCAGAAAATGGACCAGGGAACCAGTGACAGTCCCACAGGCAGGGGACAAATTGCCAAGGCACACTTTTAGGTTTGTGACCCTCACACAGCTCCAGAAAATGGCTCAGGGCAGAACTGACAGTCCCACAGCCAGGGGACAAACTGACACAGGCACATCTTTGTAGGGCTGTGACCCTCACACAGGTCCAGAAAATGGTCCAGAAAAAGTCCCACAGCCAGGGGACAAACTGACATAGGCACATCTTTGTAGGGCTGTGACCCTCACACAGGTCCAGGGTGTGCCCCAGGGAACCAGTGACAGCCCCACAACCAGGGGACAAAGGCACATCTTTTAGGGCTGTGACCCTCACACAGCTCCAGAAAAAGTCCCACAGGCAGGGGACAAACTGCCAATGCACACCTTTGCAGTGACAGTCCCACAGCCCCAGGCTCTGCTCTCACCAGCACCTTGCTCTCAGAGCCAACACACAAAGCAATGGGAAAAAAAAAGAAATAAAGTTGCAAAAAGCAGCAAAGGGAGCAGACAGAATGCACTGTGTGAATGAATGAATGAACAGAATGCATTCTGCCTGCACAGAGCCACTCTGGGGAGGCTTCAGGGACTCTGGCCCCAAAAGGTGAAGGTGTACATCTTAAAATCTTGATTTTTGGTTTTTTTTTTTTTTTTGCATTATTGGCAAATAGGGAAATAGCAGAATTGGCACAGCAAGGTTTTGCCCAGCCCCTTTTCCTTCCTGCCATGTAGGGAAAGCAAGAGGAAAAAGGGATTTTCTCAAACTGAAGAACATCAGGCAATGACTCAGAGTTTTCTTCTGTTCCCCTGAAATTCCACCCCCAAACTCTTCTCTGGATCATCCAGCAAAAGATGGAATATGCACAAATGTCACTGAGAGTTCTCTACTCCAGGAAATTCCAGCTCTTTTCTTCCAAGCTCCCTTTAAAAAGACTGATCATGTTTAACATTTCCCATTAATGTAATCAAGTTATTTTGAGCAAAGTAACAGGAAACACACAATTTTCTCTGAGGGGGGAACAAATTCAATATTCCATCTTATCTACTTAAGGATTAAGATTTCTCCCACTTTTCTATTTTTGAAAGAAATAATGAGTTGCTAAAAATAACCTAAAAAGAGTTTCATTGTAGAGATGTGCATATTAAGGGAATAAATTTCTTAATGACATCATTTATAGCTACGTGTTCTCATTTTTATAGATGGGAGAGCAGCTGAATAATTTCTTTCCTTTCCCACTGAAAAGCCTGACAGAAATATTGTGCTGCTGCAGAGCAAAATTGAAAAAAAATTAGAAATTTGAGAGTTTTACTTCATTCCCATAGAAATAACTGAGAAGCATAAATATTTTGCTTTCACAAAATTTTTGGTTTCATTTGCTGATTTCTCAAGGAAGGTTTGTGTGGGAGCTCCTGGCTCAGAGGTCAGAAATGAGAATTTCAGAGTGTGTCAGCTGCACAGCCTGGGCAGGAATTGCATTTTGGCAGCATTGGCACACTCAGGCCATTCCCAGAGCACCACTCGTGTCCTTGAGCAACAATTCTGAAAAGAAAGGGGAAGGAAAAGCCTGAAACTCTTCACTGATTCAGTTTCAAGAGCATTTCCCAAAAGCAGAAGCTGCAGCAGCATTTTGGTCACAGACCTCAATTGCAGGTGCCTGTCCTAGAAAAAAAAATGCTGTAAATATTCATCAAATGTTTAATTGTTTAATTGCCATTGATGTGAAGCTGATCGATGCTTTCACTGGAAACCACAATAAATAAAAACATTCTCATACCACAAACCTCATAGAAATGTTACAGGGATCTGTGTCAGGGAATAAAACCCTGTAAAATCCTGTCACTCACTAGAACAGTCACAAGCCCAGAACTGCAATAAATCCAAGAATTCAAATAATTCAGGTGTCTGTTCTTATTTAAAAGCACAACTCTGGAACTGCAATAAATATAATATAGTTACAACTCTGAAATTGCAATAATCCCAAGAATTCAGGTGTCCCTTATTCAGTAAAATCCTGTCACCCACCAGAACAGTCACAACCCCAGAACTGCAATAATTTCAATAATTCCAAGAATTCAGGTGTCTGTTCTTATTTAAAAGAACAACTCTGGAACTGCAATAACTACAATTACAACTTAGAGTTACAACTCTGGAACTGCAATAATTCCAAGAATTCAGGTGTCCTTTATTCAGTAAAATCCTGTCACTCACCAGAACAGTCACAACCCCAGAACTGCAATAATTCCAATAATTCCAATAATTCCGGTGTCTGTTCTTATTTAAAAGAACAACTCTGGAACTGCAATAACTATAATTACAACTTATAGTTACAACTCTGGAACTGCAATAATCCCAAGAATCCAGGTGTCTGTTTTTATTCAAAGCCCCATATTCCAGATTTAATTTGAAAATTAAAGGACAAATCCAACACCTGACACATGAAATGTGAAAAAAAAAATCTCAAATTCATTTTTGGTAAGTAAATCACTGCCAAATCTTACATAATAAAATAATAATAAAATAATACTTTAAATTAAAAAAGTTAAAATTATAATAGGTAATGTTAAATATACATAATATATAATAGATAATATATAATTATATATTATATTATAATATATAACTATATATTATCTATTATTATATTATATTATATTATATTATATTATATTATATTATATTATATTGTATTGTATTATATTGTATTATATTACTACATTCTTATATATTAATATTACAATGTATTATATACAATATATAATCATAATTATGTATTATATTACATATAATATTAAAATATCACATGATTATTTCTATTTACAACATAATATATTATTATAATAATATTATTTATGCCATATATCGTATTCTTATAACATAAGATTATGTTATATAATCTTATGTTATAAGAATACTATATGTGGCATAAATATTATTAATATAATATTATGATATAATATATAAAAGATAATATATATAAAAGATCTAATATACTATAATTATATAATTCTATTTTATAATATATGTTAGATAATATATATTATATATAATTATATAACTATATAATTATAAAATTCTATTATATACTAATAAGCATATCATTATAATATACTATATATAGAAATAATCGATTTTTATGTATTTATAATTATAATCTTACATAATAAAAAGGTTTTGTTGGAACTGTAGAGTGTCCAAAATGTTTTTCTCCCCCTTTTTCTGTTCCTTTCCCTCCCACTCCTACAGGTGAGCATTGCTTACCCACCATCAGCTCCCCAGGGTTTGCACACTCACACCTCACATTCTCCATCTCTTATTTTCACTCATGGCCTCTTCAAAGCTCACTTCTAACATAATTAAAAGGAAAAAAACCAAATTTGTTGTTTTTCTGGAGTTGGAGAGCAGGAAACTCCAAACCCCTTTACACCACCTGCCCACTGAGAAATCAGGAAAACATAAGGAAAGTAACGATTTCCCACATTAAAATGAACAAAAATCGAATTCAGAAGTACAATAAAATAGCAGAAGATCAAAAATAACATTAACAAGGAAAAGCTGGAGAGAGGCTTTGCACAGGACAGAATCAGAGTCTTCTTTTGAGCATTTCTGTGCCAGGACTGAACCTCATCACTCTTTAATATCTGTGTTAATTAGCAACACCCCTTCCAAGATTCACAAAAACAATGGGCTCTCAGACTTGGTTATTAATTTATAAATGTCTTTACTTAATGTTACTGATTTGCAAGTAAATCTTCTGGTTTCCCTTTCTCCAGTGAAATGGGAAAATGGGAATCACCCAACTCATTTTTGGGATTTTTGAAGTGCACCTGACACACTGGGGGTGCTCCTGAGGGATGGATCTGGGACAATCCCAGCCTGGAAAGAAAGAAATAAAAAGAAAATAAAAACTCCCACAGCTGGCTGGGGACACCAAAACGCTCCCTGTCCCCAGCTGGCAATGTCCAGATTATTCTTTATTTTCCCAAATTCTGCTGAAATCAGAAGGAAATGAGGCCTCAGATTCCCATTAAATCAGATCTGCACATCAAAGCTCTCCAGTGACAGATCAGAGCTGCTCCAGATTTTTCAGAGCACCTCACAGCACTTTTGTTATGATGAAAAAAAAAAAACAAAAACCACCAAATCACTGTGGTTTCATTCAAAATTAGCTTTCTATTGGCTTGAATGCAATTTATCCTGAAACTTTCAAATACATCTTCCTATAAACATTTTTTTTCTGGCTGTATCCACACTTAGAGAATTTTGTTTTCTTTTGATTCACCCATTTAGAGCAAACACCTTTTAAGAAGGGCAATACCAACTAATTCAAAATTAGCTTTCTATTGGCTTGAATGCAATTTATCCTGAAAAATTTAAATACATCTTCCCATCAACATTTCTTTTTGCTGTACCCACACTTAGAGATTTTTTTTTCCTTTTTTTTGACCTGTTTTGAGCAAACACCTTTAAGAAGGGCAATACCAACTTCACTTTCCCTGTCACACCTCTGGGACAACACAGAATTAAGGCACAGCAAACACCAATTTTGCTCCAAGGCCATTTTTGCCAGTGATCCATGAAGGGGACTGAAGGAGCAGCAATCATTCCTCTAGGACCTTTTGCAGCTATAATAATAAATATATATAAATAAATATAAATAATAAATATATAATTTATATATATATATAAATAATAAATTCTCATTTTCACACAGACCAAGCTACAAAAGAACCAGAAAAATCCAAATTAAATGTATTAAATCAGGTGTCAGTCACAGCATCCTCAGCTTTTATGGGTGGGGAAAAAAGGCTCCTCCAATCCGAATTAAATCCAATTTAATGCACACATCAAAGACTAAACTCATGTAACACCTTCTTTTCAGCACTGCAGACACAGCTCTGGGTGAAAGATGCTTCAGGAGCAGCAGGGATTTATCACTCCAACACCCCCAGCCTGTTTTTCTGGTTCTTTTCCACCTCCCTGCCTTGCCAGGGATGGAGCAAAGCGATCTGAAGGTTTATTAGCAGTGCAGATTGTCAGGAGAGCTCAGCTGCTCATAAACTATTTATTAGGGCTGGATTGCTGAGGTCACCTTCGGAGAGCTGGCTGGAAAAGCTCAAATTCAAAGCTGAGCAGAAAGGTCTTGCTTAATCAATCAATAAACACCTTCAGTAGGAGCTAATTGCAGTCAATTTATAATTATTACAAGCTGTGAAGAACAGTTTTTAAGTAACTCCACAAACTAGCACTGGAAATTAAAGGAGTAGCTTTAATTCTACAATTGAAGTTCTATAAATGAGTTTCAGCATTGGTAACAATTTAATTAAATGTATCTAAAACCAGCAAACACTGGGAACAGGCAGCTTTGCTTTGGGTTGTGGCTGTTTTGGGGTTTTTTTGTTGTTGTTGGTTTGGTTTTTTTAATTCCCTCCCTAAAATTAAGTTTTAAAATTAAAAAAAAAAATCTTGGCAGAAGCATCAGCAAAACCTTCAGCAGTGTTTTCACTGGGCTGAATTCAATGAGATTCAGCTCTTCAAAAGCCACTCCAACCCTTCATGAACAACCTGAATTCTTCTCATTCAAAACCATCAAAGTGCCCCAAAGAGTGTTCCCAATGAACTCACTGCAACTCCCTGGCATTAATGGCCATTCCCAGAAATGGAATTGTAAAGCAGAAAAAAATAAGAAGAAAAGCAGGGAGGCTCCAAACACACAATTCTTACAGGAACTGCTGCTGGTTCACATTTCACTGGTGCCTGAATACTCCATTATAACTCAGAACAAGCCAACTTTAATTACTAAAAATATATTTAGAAGGGAAGTTAGAAAGTGCATCAAAACTGAGGGGTGGAAGGAGGGAGTCAAGGTGTATTTTGTATTTTGCCAATGGAAAAGCGCCCTTAAAATGCATTTATTGCAAAGAATCACTGACTCAAACACCCCAAAATTCTGAAGAGCAGCAACCCAAGTGTTGAGAGAGTCGTGATTCAGGTGGAACCCCAAACACTCAGGCATGTAATTAGCAGCAGGGTAATTAACCATGAGCTAATTTCCTCCCAAGGAGAGGGAGGGGCAGGATGAGCTCAGGCTGCAGAACAGAAAATACAGAAGCCATTGGACAAGTTGGGGATTAGGCAAGAGATCTGGCTGTTATCTCTGCAGCGCTCACTGCAATTTGAAAATTTTTGCAATTGCAGCATTCCAGCTCCAGCAGCTGGAGGATAAACAGTGCAGGAAAAACAGTCCCAAGGAAAGAAACGGTGATGAGCACAAACCACAGAGCTGCTGCTGGCACTGGGAGGGAAACTGCAGCCACCATCAAACCTCCACAATCCTGCTGGCCACAGGGCTGCAGCTCTGCTTTGCTCAGCTTGGAGCTGTGATTTCCCTTCAAATGCCAGCCCAGGCCCGGGGGCACAGGTTGGGGTTGTGACATCCAAGCAGGCAGTGTCTCACCAGCTCCATGTGACCCACAGCTGGGCTTTAAAGAAATCACAGGAAACATCTAAAAACTCTTTGTGCTGCTCCGCTGCGAGTTCAGGTCACAGGAAAGAGAAGATTTGCTTAAACTGCTAAAATCCCCTCAGCAACAGGCTCCTACACACTGTTCCCTGCCAACCACGCTCACCTGGACACAGATGGGAATTAAACTGCCTAAAATCTCAGAGAAAAACTTCAAAATGTTTTATAAACTTCATACCTGACTTGTTACAAGAGGCGTCTTAACAGGATTTCACCAACAAGACTTCTGGGCCTAGTTTTAGATCACAAGTAGTTAATTATAAGGAGAAAAAAAAGCCCCAAGTGTAATTGGGGATTACACAGCAAGAAAAAAAGGAGCTGAGAAAGGCTGTTCTAGCTTAAATAACACCACAGAACAAAATTAAATACCAGAATCATGGACTGTCTTCAAGCTTATAATCTGTTTGTTGTGTAAAGCAGTCCCAGGAATTGCTATAATTGGCTTTATATCCTATTCTCCCTTTCTACTGGGTGTTGTTCTGGGCTTTTTCTTGGTCAGCAAAACATTCCAGTGAGCTACAATTCTCTTCTTAATCCTCCCTGCTGCAAAAACCACTTGTGTAACCGTGTCCAGAAGGCCAGCACATCCAATTCCTGAGTTTCCCTGTTCCTGGAAAACATCTCACCCTTCTCTGCTGCTCTGCTTTGCTCACTGGTCTCACAAAAGTGTTGGAGAACTGGAAAACCAAAGGCAGCTCAGTGCAGCTCCCACAGTCCTGGTGTGAGGAACCAAAAGTATTTTCAAATCAGCTCAAACTACAAAAGTATGGCAAGTCAATAATGGATTTAAATCACAACCTCCACAATGCTTTTCACCTAAATTGTTCAGTGCTGCTAACTCCCAGCACTGGGCCCCACTCAGCCAAACAAAAACCGATTTAATTTTGCCTGTAAAACCTTCTCAGCAGCCCATCCCAGCAGGATTTCAGTCAGCACTGAGCCACCCCTGAGAGAATTCCTTTGGGAATTCAAGCACATCATTCATCTCTGAGGATCTCACACCCTCCCTGAGCCACTCCCTGCTCCAAGGGAACAACCTGAGCTCCACAGCAGCGACAAACACCCACAAAAATCATCCAAAATGCGCTGCTCAGCATCTTAAGTGCTCTCCACGCTTCACCTGGCTTCACTTTAAAGGACTTTGATCCTCAGCTGTGCAGGGAGGAGCCAGGCAGGGACAATACTTACAGGAAAAAAGCCAAAACCTCATTGATCCGCAAGGAACTCATCAGGGGAACAGGCTGGGGTGGGGGACTGTTGGTAAAGCTACCAGTGACACCTGCACCCCGTTAACTACAGGCACAGAGCCACGGAATTAATTAAATACAGAGATAACAAAAATTAGCTTTAGGGGCTGCACATGGAGGAGGGCAAACACCCACAGCAGCACCGCTCAGCACCTTCAAAACACTCTAAACTTCCCCCGGCTGGAGTTTAAAGGACTTTAATCCTCAGCCGGGCAGCGGCAATACTTACAAAAAAAAAGCCAAGAACTCCTTGATCCACAAGGAGCTCATGAGGAAAACAGGCTGGGGGGGCATGGTGGCAAAGCTGCCAGCGCCACCTGCACCCCGGTAACACCGGCACAGCCCCACCGAAGGACATATACATCTAATAAAAATCACTTTTAGGAAGAGGAAGGCGGGTTGCCAAGTTCCCGCATATCCCGGGGTTTGTTTATCCCGGTGTTTGTTTATCCCGATCGCCGCCGCCCTGCGGGGCCCAGGGTCCCCTCGCCCAGGCCCAAGGCGGCAGCGGGGCCGGTGTGAAGCCCCTCGGGGGGACAGACACCGAGCCCCGACCCTCGGTTCCAGCTATAACCGGGGGGCGCGGCCGCCCCCGCTGTCCCCGACCCCGCCGGGCCCTCACCCCGCGGCTCTCACCGGCTGCCCCGGGCGGCGGGGCCGGCCCGGCCGCTCCGCTGCGCTGCTGCCGCCGCCGCAGCCCCTCACGGCCCCGGCGCTGCTCGGGCCCTCCCTCAGCCCCTCCGGCCCTCCCTCGGCTCCGGCGGAAGGGCGGGCGGCACCTCCGGGGCGGGACCGAGCCCGGAAGGAAGCGGGGCCGGGCTGTGCTGGGCGGAGCGGCGGCCGCGGGGCTGAGGGGACAGCGGGTGCGGTGAGGGTGAGCGGGGCTGGCACAGAGCCGGGCGCTGTGAGGGTGAGCGGGGCTGGCACACGGCCGGACCGGGCCGGTGCTGGGCTGGCACACGGCTGGGTTACTGCTGTGATCGCACCCACAGCTCCTCTCCTCTGTTTTTTGTTATGGAGCCCTCCCAGCGTGGCGCGTTCCTGCCCCGCAGCCTCCCTTCCTTCTCCAGAGCCCGCGGCAGCTCCGCAGGGCTCCAGGGCACGGCCCCGGCCCCACACGAGCACCCCTGAGCTGCCCTGGGGAAATATAAAAATACAAAATACCCTCTGCTATTTTAAACTCCTTTTTGCGTGCTCAATTCCACATTGTTGTGTGCTTGTTCTTGTTTCCATCTCTTTTTTTTTTTTCCCTCAGCATGGACATCCCACTGTGAGACAGGGAGCGCTTCAGCCGGACAGATGGACAGAAGGAAATTACTTCAGAAAAAGGGGAAATCCTTCTGAACAGAGGCAGAAAGGTTCTTTTTGAGCACTGCAGAAGCAGGGGCAGTGCTGTGTCACAGGGATGGGTGGGGAGGGAAGGATGGGATCAGTCATTGCAATGATCCATCCCAGCCCCTCAGCACACATTGCAGCAGTGCCTCTGCTCAGGAAATGATAATAAACACCTAAGTGCCATTAAAACAGCTCAGGACAGAGATTCCTGGCTTAATTTTCATTTGCAGTCAGGCAAAGGACACTCAAATCCCAGAGAAGGTGAGGAAAAACACAGCAGTGGCTGCAGACCAGATGAGCCAGAATTCCAAATTTTCAGTATCATAATTTATTGCACAACACAACCTTTATATCCACGTTTTCTTCTATGTGTTTTAAATAAAAAACATACAGATTATATATTACCTGAACTGAAAAGTCAAAAGTATTAAGAAATAATACACTGCAGTACTCACAGTATTGAACATCACACATCAACATAATTATTAACAAAACACATTTGGAGAGAATTCCAAACCCTGATCGTTAGCATCCAGGCTGGATTTTCAAAGGCATTACGGGTTACAATGCATAGACACATACAATTTATAATTCAGCAAAACAAAATCCATTTAGAAAAGTCACAGTGAAAGTGGAGGTAAACTTATCCTAAGCTCGTGTAAGTAAAATGAACTATGAACTGCTGTTCTGGAAAGTGATTTCCAGTTAGAGAATTATGTACAGGAGATAGAATTATCCTCTGAAATCTGCTTATTTGCAGAAAGGTAATAAAAGACTGGAGGGATTTTTTTTTTCATAGCCCAAAATTTAGAACTATCTTGGGTTGTCTGTGCAGTGTGTGAAAAGCTAAAAATCCTCAGGGCTCAGTAATGCCAACCACAACTTAAAGCCAGTGGGGTCTATAAATTGTCCAGGGTGAAATGAAGTTACAAAACCTTTAATTATATCAGTAATTAGCTGATTTTTAATTAATCCAATGGAATGCAATATACAAATATTTCCTTTTTCTTTCTCTTCAAGATTATTTTGAGGCCACTTCAAGGGGGTTGGGGTTTCTGCACCTCACAAAACAATAAGATTTTCAGACTTTTCTCCCTCTCAGTTTTGGGCTGAATTCAGTAGTTGAAATTTGGGATGTGGTTGCTCATGTCAGAAGTACAAAAAGACCTTCCAAAGAAAACATGATTCTGCAGTGGCTGACTCTTCCAGCATGGAAAGGAATTTCCTACTGCTTTAGAGTGGAGAAGTATCTGAATATGAAGTTTGAATTTTGTTTTTCCTTCTATGACACCAAGAAGGGTCAAGAAGAAGGATAAAATTAAGATTTAATTGTCTGAAAAAGGTGAGGTGAAGGAAGCACTTGTCTAATATCATCTGACTTTTAAGTCTAAAATAAATTTTAATATCACAGAATGTAAAAAGAGTCAATAATAAAATAATATACATTAAATATTCCTCTTACTACTGCTAATAGGAATATACATACAGGGTTTTCTCATTTACCAAAAGCCTTTGCAAATGACCTGATTCTAAAGAGCTTTTTTTTTTTTGTAGATACTGTAAACATTTAAAATTTCTAAGGCTAAAAACAGGCACAAGTCTTCCATGGACAGTTATTATTCCTAAAAGCATTAAGGAATATATTCCAGATCTGCTATTCCTTTTGATAACAACAGAAATAATTGAAGTACAACATTATAATTCACAACGTAGATTCTTAATTAAAAAAGAAATACAGCTTAACCCTGACAACAATTAATAATATATAAGGAATATTCCTTTTGTTTTTAAATTATCTAGTACATCAAAATGACATTTCCAGATCTTTGTGTTGGGTGTGACTCAAACTTTATAAAGCTGAAGGAGGAACTAAACCATTTCTAAGAGGGTAAAACTGAAATGTCAGCTTTAGTAGCACCCCAGATTCCCAAGAATGCAGGAAAAATCTGCAATTCCATCCTGAGGCCACGTGGTTGGTGGCACCTTTGAGCAGATGTTCAGCCACTCCCCTCCATCCTTTGCATGAGGTGATTTTGTTTTGTGCCTCGTTAAGGTACCTGAGCCAACAGTCTGAGTTCAGGCTGGTTTGTCAAGTTTCCAGAGGTTTTCCCAACCCCTGCCAGCAGGCTGATCCCAAGGAATGTGAGCAGCAAGGCAACTGCCGAGAACATTTGTCCTGGAAGTGCCACCACACTCACCAGCAGGTGAGCTTGATGTCCTCAAGAAGTCCTTTCACCCCTCAATGTGCCACCACACTCACCACAAGAATATCTTGAAAGAACATTTGTCCTTTAGAAGTCCTTTTGCCTCTTGCTCTGCCACCACAACTCACCAGATGATCTTGAAAGAACATTTGTCTTTTAGAAGTCCTTTCACCTTTTGCTATGCCACCACACTCACCACAAGGTGACTTTGAAAGAAAATTTGTCCTCTAGAAGTTCTTTCACGCCTTGCTGTGCCACCACACTCACCACCAGGAGACTTTGAAAGAACATTTGTCCTTTAGGAATCCTTTCACCCCTTGCTCTGCCACTACAATTCACCACTAGATGATCTTGAAAGAACAATTGTCCTTTAAGAGTCTTCTCACCCCTTGATGTGTCACCACACTCACCACCAGATGATCTTGGAAGAACATTTGTCCTTTAAGATCCTTTCACCCCTCAGTGCCACCACAAGGTGATGTTGTAAGAACATTTGTCCTTTAGGAGTCCTTTCACCCCTCGATGTGCCACCACACTCACCACCAGATGATTTTGAAAGAACATTTGTCCTTTAGAAGTCCTTTCACCCCTCGATGTGCCACCACACTCACCACCAGATGATTTTAAAAGAACATTTGTCCTTTAGGAGTCCTTTCACCCCTCAGTGCCACCACACTCACCACCAGATGATTTTGAAAGAACATTTGTCCTTTAGGATCCTTTCATCCCATGCTCTGCCATCACAGGATGATCTTGAAAGAACATTTATCCTTTAGGATCCTTTCAACCCTTAGTTTGCCACAAGATGATATTGGAAGAACATTTGTCCTTTAGGAGCCCTCAGTGCCACCACAACTCGCCACCAATGATCTTGAAAGAACACTTGTCCTCTAGAAGTCCTTTCACTCCTTGATGTGTCACCACACTCACCACAAGGTGATCTTGAAAGAACATTTGTCCTTCAGAAGTCCTTTCACGCCTCAGTGCCACCACAAGGTGATGTTGGAAGAACATTTGTCCTTTAGGAGCCCTCAGTGCCACCACAACTCGCCACCAATGATCTTGAAAGAACACTTGTCCTTTAAGATCCTTTCACCTCTCAGTGCCACCACAAGGTGATGTTGTAAGAACATTTGTCCTTTAGGAGTCCTTTCACCCCTCAGTGCCACCACACTCACCACAAGATGATCTTGAAAGAACATTTGTCCTTCAGAAGTCCTTTCACGCCTCAGTGCCACCACAAGGTGATGTTGTAAGAACATTTGTCCTTTAGGAGTCCTTTCACCCCTCAGTGCCACCACACTCACCAGCAGGAGACTTTGAAAGAACATTTGTCCTCTAGAAGTCCTTTAACTCCTTGATGTGTCACCACACTCACCACAAGGTGATCTTGAATGATCTTGAAAGAACATTTGTCCTTTAAGATCCTTTCACCTCTCAGTGCCACCACAAGGCCATGGTGAAAGAACATTTGTCCTTTAGGAGTCCTTTCACCCCTCAGTGCCACCACACTCACCACAAGGCGATGGTGAAAGAACATTTGTCCTCTAGAAGTCCTTTCACTCCTTGATGTGTCACCACACTCACCACAAGGCAATCTTGAAAGAACATTTGTCCTTTAGGAGTCCTTTCACCCCTCGATGTGCCACCACACTCACCACCAGATGATTTTGAAAGAACATTTGTCCTTTAGGATCCTTTCATCCCATGCTCTGCCACCACAGGATGATCTTGAAAGAACGTTTATCCTTTAGGATCCTTTCAACCCTTAGTTTGCCACAAGATGATATTGGAAGAACATTTGTCCTTTAGGAGCCCTCAGTGCCACCACAACTCGTCACCAATGATCTTGAAAGAACATTTGTCCTTTGAGATCCTTTCACCTCTCAGTGCCACCACAAGGCGATGGTGAAAGAACATTTGTCCTCTAGAAGTCCTGTCACTCCTTGATGTGTCACCACACTCACCACCAGATGATTTTGAAAGAACATTTGTCCTTTAGGAGCCCTCAGTGCCACCACACTCACCACAAGGCGATGGTGAAAGAACATTTGTCCTCTAGAAGTCCTTTAACTCCTTGATGTATCACCACACTCACCACAAGGTGATCTTGAAAGAACATTTGTCCTTTAGGAGCCCTCAGTACCACCACAACTTGCTACCAATGATCTTGAAAGAACATTTGTCCTCTAGAAGATCCTTTCACGCCTCAGTGCCACCACAAGGTGATGTTGTAAGAACATTTGTCCTTTAGGAGCCCTCAGTGCCACCACACTCACCACAAGGCCATGGTGAAAGAACATTTGTCCTCTAAAAGTCCTGTCACCCCTCAGTGCCACCACAACTCGCCACCAATGATCTTGAAAGAACATTTGTCCTTTAAGATCCTTTCACCTCTCAGTGCCACCACAAGGCGATGGTGAAAGAACATTTGTCCTCTAGAAGTCCCGTCACTCCTCAGTGCCACCACAACTCGCCACCAATGATCTCGAAAGAACATTTGTCCTCTAGAAGTCCTCTCACCCCTCGACGTGCCACCACCAGGTGACCCCGAAAGCACATTTGTCCTGTGGCAGTCCCCTGACCCTTCTCCGTGGCCCCGCTCACCACAAGGTGATCTTGAAAGAACATTTGTCCTTCAGAAGTCCTTTCATGCCTCAGTGCCACCACAAGGTGATCTTGAAAGAACATTTGTCCTTTAGGAGTTCTCTCACCCCTCAGTGTCACCACACTCACCACAAGGTGATCTTGAAAGAACATTTGTCCTTTAGGAGCCCTCAGTGCCACCACAAGGCGATGGTGAAAGAACATTTGTCCTCTAGAAGTCCTTTCACTCCTTGATGTGTCACCACACTCACCACAAGATGATCTTGAAAGAACATTTGTCCTTTAGGAGCCCTCAGTGCCACCACACTCAACCACAAGGTGATGGTGAAAGAACATTTGTCCTCTAGAAGTCCCGTCACTCCTCAGTGCCACCACAACTCACCAGATGATCTCGAAAGAACATTTGTCCTCTAGGAGTCCTCTCACCCCTCGACGTGCCACCACCAGGTGACCCTGAAAGCACATTTGTCCTGTGGCAGTCCCCTGACCCTTCTCCGTGGCCCCGCTCACCACCAGGTGATCTTGAACTCGTAGATGGGGCGCTTGCAGTAGTAGTGGTTGATGAGGTGCTTGTCGCAGACGCCGATGCACTGGTGCTCCACGGTGATGCCGCGCGCCGACAGGTCGCTGACGATGCAGTGCAGGAGGTCGTAGACGTCGGCCACGGCCTCCCAGGGCCCGAAGGACACGTCCACCTCGCAGTGGTGCTCAAAGAGCTTGGCCTCGCTCTCGCTGCGCTCGAAGCGCAGGGAGTTGAAGTGGGGGCACTCGTAGGGAGTGATGGGCATCTCCTCCTTGAACACGCACACCTTGAGCTTGGCAAACCTGGCCTTGCGCTGCATGGCCCGCAGCTTGGCGATCTCGATGATGCGCTCCAGGTGCTCTGCAAGGGACACGGAGGGACGGCGCCAAGGAGGGGCCAGGGAAAGAGACCAAAAGCAATTATTGCATGTGAGAACTTGCACTGCAGCTGATCTCAGCAGCATATCAGCAGCATGTAGCAAAATACAGAATTATTCCATCAGTCTCATTATCTGGTGAGCTTGGTGGCCTTATTATATTAAAAATATATATAAATTAATATATTTTATAATTACACAATTATTCTATTCTATTCTATTCTATTCAATATATAAGTACACATAATAATTATAAATAATAAAAATATAATATTATATATTGTATAATATATATAGAATAAAATATAGAATGATCAAGTCAGTCTCTATCTGCTGAGATTGGTGGCTTTATTATATTAAAAAATAAATCAATATAAAATATATATTAAATTATATACATTATATAATTATATAAAATCTAGAATAATCAAATCACTCTCGGTTATCTGGTGAGCCTGGTGGCCTTATTATATTATATACATATACATATACATATACATATACATATACATATACATATACATATAATATGTATATATATATATATATACATAATTATATAATGAATGTATATTATATAATTATATAATGTGTAGAATAATCAAATCAATCTCAGTTATCTGGTGAGCTTGCTGGCCTTATTACATGGCCAAGTTATCTGGCCTCACTACAAGGCCAAGTTTATTCACGTGCAAGTGCTGACAGAACAAATGCAGCCAAACCCTCTCATTTGATAACCTCATTTCAGCCTAACCTTGCTCCCTTCCAAGCACACAAATCCACACCCTGGGATGCAGCAGGATGTGGAGACCTCAAAGATCCAAACAGCATAAAAAATACAGAATAAACTTCCCAGCTGCAATGGGAGCTGCGAGCAGACTGAAAGCACAGGTTGAACACTGCAATCCCACCAGAAGAAACAGTCGGTGCTACTTTGTTTATTTACCTTTGTAATATGGCATTAGGCCCAGGAAAGCTTGTCTAACTTTTTCTCCTTTAAGAGGCTGGATATCCTCTAGATTGTCCAGCAAGGGTCCTATGGAATAATACTGAGCCTCCTTGTACACTGAGCTCACGCGCTCGCGGGGCGGCAGCTCACCCGACCGCAGGAAGTTTAGTATGTCTCTAAAAAAAAGGACAAAAATATCATTAACAAACACATTTCTGCCAAAACTGCTTGTCCTGGGGTGACGTTATGATGCTTGTATATCCCCATTCATCTGTTCTGTGCCTTTAAGACCGGCACTGAAGAGTGGAAGTTTTGTTTGGGTTTCTCTTATCAGGACACAGAGACAAGCCATAGACAGAGCTGTTTTTTTTTCTTCCAGCTTCGGGCTTGCTGCTTTTGCTTGCTCTCTTTTTCTGCTCTTGCTTCTGCTCTGCTTTCTGCCTCTGCTTATTAGCTAGTTCTAGCTAAACAGTCCACATTGCTTCCTGGACTGTTTCTCCCCTCCTGTTCCTGTGACCATCTCGAACCTGCTCCGGACTGGGACCCGGGAACACCAAGGGTTCGGCTGCAGTAGCTGGCCCAGCGCCGGAGGGACTGAGAACAGAGCAACCACCCCCGAAAGAGACTTTCTGATTTTGCCATCTTTCTCAGAGCGGTGTCATCGGGTATTGTTCATTTTGTGTGCTGGGGGGTGCGGGGCCAGTCAAATAAACAGGTTCTTTCCACCTCTCTCCGAGGAATTTTTTCCCGAACCGGTTGGGGGGAGGGGCCGTGTGGGTTTCGCTTTCTGGAGGGGCCCTCCTTTGCAGATTCTTTAACAAATTTGCCCTAAACCAGTACACTGCTGCAGGTGGGAAAGGACAGGAAATGCTGGATATTCACTGTTTGCTCTATTGAGACAGTAACTGAAATAAATGAGCCTGGTTCCCAACGTTTGTTTGTAAAACCGTTTGTCACGTTCAGCTTTCCAAGCCATTATTTCACATTTTGATGTCAAAACTCATTTGAAAAAAATATCAGTGGATTTTAAACCAAACATTCATTGTGGAGGAAACCATTTATAACACAGAAGAGGCCAGAGTGTTTCATGGGAAAGAAATTGTGGTCACTGCATTTCAAATTTAGGTCTGGGACAAAATAAACTTCTGCATTTTCCCAGAGAATCTTTTTCATGGACATTTTATTCCACACAGATCCAGCTGAGTGGATGGGACATCTGCAAAGGTTTCTCATCACAGATCAGGGCCATTTACAGAACAATAATCAGAATATTTAAAAAAGAGAACATTTCCTCTTATTCTGAAGCACTGTTCAGCAACAGGATCTTTTGACAGAGAGAAAAATCACTTTATAAGTATTAACCAACAAAACTCTTATCAAATAAACAAAAAAATCACTTTGTAAGTGTTAACCAAGAAAACCTTATCAAATTAAAAAGCATTACTGCAATCTTAGAATGACAACAAATACAGCACCTGCTAACCTGGCCCTCTGTTCCAGCTGGATTTTCAATGAGGTTGATAACATCACAAATTAATTGATTTTCCAACAATTGCCTCATGTAAAGTTACAAATTATTTTAGAATAAACACAGTGGTTTAATCTACCTCTGTCCCAGATTATGCTACAACCCAAAAGTGCTTTGGAAATAATGAATTGCTCCTCTGTTGAAGGCAATAAGGAAATGTCTATAAAGGAGCAACAAGAAATTTGGAATAAATTGCAATGTGTTCTTTGGGAAAAGACCTGAACCCAGGAACACTGATCACCTTTCTTAGCAATCTCACCCCAGCTCAAGCACACCATTAGTAATCATGGTTAGTTTAATTAAAAATGAAATTAAAGCTGAGCAGGAAGGAAGGAATCCTGGAGGTGAAGGAATATGGCACTAGCAACAAAAATAATTCAGAAAAATAATTTTTTTAAAGGTTTGAGCTTTATTTTAGCAGTTGTATCCTGTTTAAAGATTGAAAACATCACATTTTCAACTGTATAAGAATCCTAGATTAATTTATTCCTCTCCCTCTTCCTTACAGATACTGAATATCAATTCAAACCCAGTGCTGTGCAAGGAGTTTCCTATTTCCAAACACTTCTTTAAACCATCCAAACAACTTGATACCTTGAAAGGAGATACTCTAGGGGAGACAATGCACAAATTCAAGGAGATGCTCTAGGGGAGACAATGCACAAATCCAAAGCATTTCTTGTTTTTTCTTTTCCCATTGCACAAAGAATTTTTAACTGCATCCTGTGATGCTTTGAAGGTGTGCAATGTTAAATGCTGCACTTCAGGGAAAAGAACTGTTAAAAACAAGTTTAAAAGGTTACATTTAAGGGGAGTTGGAAACCTAAAGTAGATAACATTTACTGATCAATAAGAGAAATTAAGGGATGGATACTGGGAAATGGACATTTAGGTCAGTGTATGGGGAAACACTTGGGGGGTTGATTTCTGACCTCTGGCTGAAAACTCATTGTCCTGGACAGAAAGTTCTAGATGGAGGGGATGGGATGCTGAGTTACATTTAAAGGGAGGTGGAAACCTAAAGCAGATAACATTTACTGATCAATAAGAGAAATTAAGGGATGGATACTGGGAAATGGACATTTAGGTCAGTGTATGGGGAAACACTTGGGGGGCTGACCCCTGGCTAATCAATCACTCAATGTCCTGGACAGAAAGTTCTGGATGGAGGGGATGGGGATGCTGAGTGACTGACTGAGAGCCAGGGTGGGGATTTGGGGATGATCTCAGCAAAGGAAAGGGATTACACAGGTAAAGGGAGGGGGTACAATCTGGGGTAAACCATTTGGGAAAACTACTGGGATACAAAACCAAAACCATCACAGAGTATTACAAAGTCTAAAAGCACAGCACGTACCCGAAGTAGGTGCCGTCCCTGTCGATGAAGTACCTGCCCTCGGCGTCCGTGGGGATGTAGTGCCTGCCGCTGAACATGGCCGCCAGCATGGTGTCCTCGTACCTGCGCAGCGTCGACAGGCGGGTGGTGAAGAACATCCCCCCCACGTTCAGTGGGACAACTTCTGGGAACTGCAAAAGCAACCAGTGTGGGATCTCAGCACCTCAGCACTGAGGTGTCACCGAGAGCACCCTTGGGGGGCTCGGGAGTCCTGGAATGTTCCAGAAGTGTCTGGTGGCTGCACTTTGATCCTACACAGGAGATGACACCTGTATGAGGACAGGAGGGTTTCACCGGGGTGAATGGTGAAGGGATGAGTTAATTAGAGGGTGAAACACAGGGTTTAGGATTTCTGTACAGGGGGGTTTAGAGAAGTAAGATGGAGGAATTGGGGCGTGTCCTGTCCTTCTTCTTCTTCTTCTTCTCCTCCATCTTCTGTGGTGATGGTGGCACTTTGGGATTGGTCATTACTAAAAGTGCACCGGGCAATAAGGGTGAAAGGTATTGGGGAAAAATGATAAATATTGTACACGTAACTTTGGGTATAAAGATAGGTGACCGCCCGGAGGGAGGGGAGTGTGCTCATGGCTGGCTGCTGAGCAGAGCTCTGTCGGGCCGAGAGAAAATCTTTTAGATAAACAATTAATAAACACCGAGACCGAGAAAAGAACTGAAGCCTCTTCTGCTCCTTTGAAACGCGGCTGCCCCAAGGCCACCCCGGGCCTTTCCAGGCCCTTCAAACAGCCGAAAATCGGACACCAGGACATCAGAAAGGAGCTGCCAAAAGGCACTCACAGTTTGCCAGCGTGTGGTTCCTGCCCCACTGCCACGGATCAGGGAGTCTGAGGGGTGAAAATTTGGATGTTTGGCGGCTGGGAGGAATCGGGGAGTGGTTTAATTGTAGCTGGGAATCTGAAACAGCAGAAATCACTCAGCTGGAATAGCAGATATTTGAGGTATTAATGCTTCTTCTTGGCTCTTTTGGGGAAAGGAAACAAAACAAAACCTTTCCCAGTCTTACACAGTCAAAGACCTTTCCCAGTCTTACACAGAGAAGAAAAAACAAAAAGGGAAGAAATCTCAGGTCAACCTTGGGACTTGCACTCTGCTGCTCCTTTACACAACCAGACCATACTATACACTGCAAAAAAAAAAAAAAAAAATCGCATTTGTTTACATCAGGCCTAAACCTTACTAATCACATCCCAGGCTGCCTTAAGGACCAGAATAAACACTTAATTGCACGTCTCAAGTCCAAACCTGGATGGAACTTGTAAGTAAAGCTGCCGAGCTACTCAAATACATTCAAGAGACGGAGTTTTATTCAAATCCTGAATTCCTCAGCAGCTGAGCCGCCTGCGCTGCCGCGATCGTGCCCGTCTCAGGTGAGCTCTTACCTGCTGGGGCAGCAGAGGCAGCGCTTGTCCTGCCTGGGTGGCGGTGGGAGTGGCCGGCTCTTGGAAATCATCCTCTGCATCCGAGCTCGACATGGCATCATCCGGGGTGGCACTCGCTTTGCTCTGCCCCGTGACTACCACCATCCCTCTGGCTCTGGGGAGCAGCTCTGCTGGGTAGGAGGCCGTGGCACTGCTGGAGGGAGACCCAAATTAATCCAACCCCGATTACCCCGATGGCTGCGCGCTCCCCGCGGCGGCCGCGTCACCCCGAGCGCTCCCACAGCAGCGGCGGCGTTATTGCCGGGAGGATGAGGATGAGGAGGAGGATGAGGAGGAGCAGGGATGAGCAGGGATGAGCAGGGATGCCGGCCACCCCCGGACAGGCTGCGGGCACGGTTGCTGCGAGGCCCTCCAGCCGCCGAGCCGCTGGCAGGGGCTGGAAGAGCCCGGCATCCATTGGCTGCGCGGTGCAGGGAGCGATTGGCTCCGGCGCGGCTTTGCAGGAAAATGTCATTTGCTGCGAGGATTTGGGTGGCCGCTGTCCCAGCCTGTCCCTCGCCAGGGGCGGGATGCAGGAACACGGCCCTGCCAGGGGCGGGGTGCGGGGACGCGTCCGGGCCACATTGGCGACACCCGGCTCCGTCTGCCACCTCCAGCCGGGCACGGGGAGGGCTCTGGAATTCCCTGGGAATGGGAAAAGCGGGATCGCTCTGCAGCCGGGGACAGCAGGGGTTCCCCTGCCCGCTGCATCACAGCACAGCACACACGCGTGTGAGACACCAATACTGAACTCTACAGCACACACGCGTGTGAGACACCAATATTGAACTCTACAGCACACACGAGTGTGAGACACCAATATTGAACTCTCACAGCACACACGGGTGTGAGACACCAATATTGAACTCTACAGCACACACACGTGTGAGACACCAATATTGAACTCTCACAGCACACACACATGTGAGACACCAATATTGAACTCTACAGCACACACACATGTGAGACACCAATATTGAACTCTCACAGCACACACGGGTGTGAGACACCAATATTGAACTCTACAGCACACACGCGTGTGAGACACCAATATTGAACTCTACAGCACACACACGTGTGAGACACCAATATTGAACTCTACAGCACACACAGGTGTGAGACACCAATATTGAACTCTCACAGCACACACGCGTGTGAGACACCAATATTGAACTCTCACAGCACACACGTGTGTGAGACACCAATATTGAACTCTACAGCACACACGGGTGTGAGACACCAATATTGAACTCTCACAGCACACACACGTGTGAGACACCAATATTGAACTCTCACAGCACACACGGGATGTGAGACACCAATATTGAACTGTCACAGCACACACGGGATGTGAGACACCAATATTGAACTCTCCTTAGCACGCTGCTAATTATCATCTGAATTTAACATTTCGAGGTTTCTCATTCCATCCTCAGCAGGACAATGGGATGCATTGATAAACTGCACCACAAAAATAATAATTGCAAGGGAAGCCCGCTGCTCTCCTTACACTGCGTTGTGTAAAACCCCTGTTCTCCAGCAGCATTGCTACTCCCTAACAAAGACATTCCACCACCAGAGGCTTTATCCACCTCCAAACCTTCTCTCAAATCACTACAAAATACAGAAAGAGGAGGATTATTTGCACAAGCACATCTGGCATGTTTACTTATTAACTAAAGGATGCTCCCCTTCAAAATCAGGAAGAAAAAATGACATAAAATTTAAAAAAATCTGCCTTAATAATGCTGCTAACAGTTACTGTGCACACTGTTAGATCTCAGCTCTTAAAGGAAATATTGAGTTCAGAGGGAAGCCAGACAGAGCTGGGATGCTCCTGAACAAAACTGGAACTTCATGGAGACAGGATCATCTCCACACCTCCTGAAAATCTCCACATTCTGTGGGGGTGTCCACAAAATTTGGAGATGAATCCTAGATCCTGTTTAACACCCTAATAAACACAGATAAGTAGCTACTGGGAAGTTCCAAACATCATTAAGAGGGTTGGCTGAGCTCAGAGAGGGATTTAATTTCTTTTCTCTACAGTTCAGAATCATTTTTCCACCCCAGCCCAATGCACAGGCAGATAAATAAGGATGGAAGAGCTTCTGAAGGGCCACACCCTATTAACAATTTTAATATTTGTCCTAAAACAAATTTTGTTCTGACATCATCAGTTATCCAAACAACTCAACAATGCCTCACAGATAAAGAATAGACTCAATATAAATGAAAGATTATTTTGTTAGGGATTCCTTTAAGGAAGTAAACAAATTATCAGCCAGAAGAAGCCTGCAGATCAGCATTTATAAGATGTAGTCAAAAACTGAGAGTGAGCCTGTACTTACTGTGAAAGTATTATTTATAAAGCTGCCACTTGACACCAGTGCTTTGGCTGCTATTTCTAGTTCTCTTTAGAGTGCTCAAAAGAACAAAAGATTGACCAAAAATGTGTTCTTGGTCTGCATTTTTCAAGGATGTCCCATAGATTTCACTAAATGGAGTTTAGTGTGAATAAACAACATTTCCTCCATTAACTATGTCAGCATTATTGACCACAGGATGGGTTTTGGGCTAAGTTCATCCATTTGGCACTGCACCAAAAAGGGCCCCTTTCCTAACAGAGCTAGAGGCCTGAAGAAAAGAGATTTTCCTCCCTCTTTCATAATCTCCTTCAATATGACACCAAGGTTTAGGAAAAAAAAGCCATGAGCCAGCATTAATTGTGTTGTGCTCAGGATACCAACCTTCTGTGCCATTGGAACACCCACACAGAACAACCCTCAATAAAGAGGTTTAGGCCATGATGAGAGCAGGATCTGGAGAACCAGGAGTGGCAATAAAAAGATCAATGAGTGACCAGCTGAACCTGTTTTCTGATGTTCATTAAAAGGTGAGTGAAGTCCCTCTCTGGGCTGGCTTCACCTGCTCACCCAGGGAGCAGTGAAACAGAGCTGTGCTGGCAGCAGCAGAGTCCTCCTGAAAGAAAACCACAAGTTAATCGCTGTATTTCATGAAGAAAACACACCCATCTCAATCCCAGAATAGTTTGGGTTGAACTGGACCTTAAGGATCATCCAAGTCCACCCCCCTGCCATGTCCACACACCAGGCTGCTGCAAGCCCCATCCAAACCTGAGCTGATCCTTCTCTTTGCACTCAAAGCACCTGCAATAATTATTTTAAACTATGTGCAGAAGTATTCCCTTGTTAAATCTCTCATTAAATTTACAGAATTTATTTATTTAAAACTAAGCAAATGCCTCCATTTCACTTTCAAATACATCTAGGTCTAGATCAACAGAAAACACCACCGATAAATAAAATTATCATTGAATCAAGTATCACATCAGCAGCATCCAACTCTACCAGAAATGCCTCCTTCCAGTCCTTCCACCTGCCCTTTAAAAGCATTTAAAAGCTTCCTGGAGCTTTGTTGGGGACAGCTCAGTAAATGAGCTGGCCCTGCCAGTTTGCCTTCATTCCCCAGAGAATGACAGCAACCTTTGAACTGGGCTTGATGCTGAGATTTATAAAAGCTTTTCAAGGCTCTGCTGTTCTCTCAGCTTCTCCATACTGGTTTAAACAATTTTTTCTTAAATACCTTCTGAGGTATTTTCTTAAATACCTTCTGCACCAGTGTTGGCAAAGTTACAAACCCAAAAAAAGTTACATACCAACAAAAAATGACATATTGGTTATACAGGCAAAGCGTTTTCTATCAAGGTTCTGATGAACATCACAGGAGCCCCACACAAACTCCTGTTCAAAGGTAACTCTTTGGGATGGGCTTTTATGAGAATTTAGAAGGCTCCCCCTTTTTAAAGAGAAACTGGGGTAGATGAGACCTGATTTAGGAAAGTCTGCATCACCAACTTCAAGAGACACAGATGATTGTAAGGTTTGTGTGAACACAGAGGGAAAAGACACAACATCCAGTAAATTCCAATGAATCTGTGTCAAAGAGACATCCTGGAAGAGGGGCAATAAACTGGACTGTAAAATCCCATCATCATAGTCACAAACAGCACAGAGTATGATGAAAGGGCTGTGTAACTCAGCTTTACAGCTGAGAGCAAAGACAGCTGTAGGGATGGGCAGAATGGGAGTGTCCATCCCAGTGACCCTGCAGGACAGCAGGGACACCTGGCTGGGGCTGGAGTGACCATGGTGAAGGACAGAGGGGCTGCACTCACGGGTGCCGGCACTGCCCCTCATGGAATCCCAGAGCTTTGAGAACACCAGGGCTGACACTGCTTTTCATAGAATCCCACAGCTTTGAGAACACCGGGGCTGCTCTCACTGGTGCTGCCCCTCACGGAATCCCGCAGCTCTCAGGACACCGGGGCTGGCACTGCCCCTCATGGAATCCCAGAGCTTTGAGGACACCAGGACTGGCACTGTCCCTCATGGACTCCCACAGCTTTGAGGACACCCGGGCTGCTCTCACTGGTGCTGCCCCTCACGGAATCCCGCCGCTCTCAGAGCTCGGAGCCGCCTGACAGCTGTAGCAGCACAGGCATCACCACAGGGGCAGCACAAACCAGGCGGCGGGCACGCCAACACTCAGGCAAATAACCAACAATTCATTCATAACTAATTAAAAATTAACTCTCATAATGCCAGGGGGACACAGCCTGACCGGCAGCACCGCTCGCGAGGGGCTGCCCCAGCCGCGGTCCCTCCGCTCCCCTCACCCCTGCAGCCCCGCGGCCTCCCCGCCGCTCCCTCACCTGCCGCGGGTCGGTAGCGGAGCCCCGGCGGGGATGGAGGGAGGGGATGAGGGAGGGCTGAGGGCAGCGGGGCCGGCTGTCCCCGCCCGCGCTCACCTGCTGCCCGCCCGCGGCCGCCGCTCCGCTCCGCTCCGGCCCGGGGGAGCGGCCGCGCCCCCGCGTCACGTACGGGCCCATCCGGGTCCCGGCGGGAGGAGCCGCCCCGGCGGCGGCACCGGGGCGATCCCGGGCAGCTCCGGGGAAGCGCCGGGAACGAACGGGGGAAGGAGCGGGGGAAGGAGCGGCCTCGGGAGCGGCGGGGCCGCGCTGCCCTCAGGCGGCACCAGGAGCGCGGGGAGCGGCCGCCCTTCCTCACGGCACTGCGGGTTTGTCATCACCACACACGGGAAATGGAGAAACGGAGGAAAAGCAGAACTCTGTCAGACCCACAATGCGAGGAAATATAAATGTTCTGCCACCAACTCCTCTCCCAACCAGTGGGGAAGGCTGAAACCGCCTTCAGCGCCCTGAGCCAGCGAAAGGAACAGAAATTGAGCCACAATGGCCACAATGACCATCCCAAAAATAACTTATGGAATAATCATGTTCCACGTTGTATCCTAAAGATCGAAACTTTAGGGTACAACTCACAGCAGTTTTCCCCCAGCAGAGCATCTCTGAACAAAATTGCTGTTAAGGAACAAATTCAAGAGTCTAAAATTACCTACTTCTACCTGCAGCAAACAAATCTCACATTACATCTCTCAGTGGGACACTCCAATTTACTATTTCTTCATCACCCAGCTATTAAAAGCAAACAAAAAGCATTAAACTGCAAACCTTAAAATAAGATCCAAACCCACGACAGCATATCTTCCCTCACATCAATATCTTGAATTATTACTAACACATCAATATCTTGAATTATTTAAATTTTAACTTGGAAACAAGACCATTAATTAATAAATAAATAAACAAAAAAAAATCACATTTAAAGCATTTATTTTGAAAAATAAAATACAAAAGATCATTGAATTGTAATTGTACATGTAATTTATCAACTTTTTTTTCTTTTTAAATAAAAGATATTTAACATTTTTCACATATGAATAAAACAAATAACTTTTCCACCAAGAATCTTCCAGGACAAGCACAGACCACTCTTGAAAGCTTTGTACATTTAAAACAAAACTGCTACAAGAAACAAAAAAAATCTGAAGATGGAGCCCTGTAATTAAAACAGAGGAGCAATTTCAGAGACAGGCATTGCTTCTGCATTTTTTAAAACCTTAAGAAAAAAATAATTGTGCGAATGTAATGCAGTTCTACATTAACATCTGTGATTTTTTTTTTTGTTTTTTAACAGATTTACATGCGCTCACAACAGCAAAATTTGGAACAAAAACAGATGAAAGAAAGAGGAGAGAACATTCTGAAGAGAGCAGGCCAAGAGCAGCACATCTCTGATGCCAGGGGGGATCCTTCCCATGGAAAAGGCAGCAGCTGATCTAAAGAAAAAGAAATAAAGTGATGTTGGAATATTTTCTGGTGATATTCAGGTTTTTATCCTGGACAGCATTTTGGAATTGCAAATATTGCAGAATTAAGAGCAGCCACTGTTGTCTCAGCAGGTGGGAATCACTGCCAGGACAAATCCCATTGTAAGGAATGGAGCTGCTTTGTCCGTCCTTTATAATCAGAAACACTGCTTGCAGCATGGTGTAAAAAAATAGATATATATTGATTTTCCACTGACATCCCAAAGCCTTGTGAGCCAGTGGGAAGTTATGCTGGGAAGTTCCCAGTTTGGTTTCTTCAGACAGAAATATTGCAGGTTGAAACCCATTTTTCAGAGCTAAGTGGCAAAGTGAGGTTGATGCTTTCATTATTTTAAATTGACTGTGTGAACAGATGATGGTTTCTCTATTGATTTCACAGTCAAGGTCTGTAATTCATCTCTGGGAAGATTTTAGAGCCATTATTTCTACACAGAGCAGTGCTTTAGGCTATATTTAGGGTGTTTATATTTATGGTCACATAAGGATCTATTTTGGGGATATTTGTAGGGCACACTGCTTTGGGCTATTTTAAACTGGATTTAAATTTTGCCATCTTTTGTTGTCAGGCCAGAACATCTGATAGCAGAAAAATCCTGGATTAACACAGGAAATCTTGTATCACTCATTCCTTAACTGGTCTGGAATTTACTCAGCTCCCTGCAAAATTTTGTCACTGTTTATTCAGTGACTAAAAAGCAGATTTTTGGAAATACTGGCTGTGAGATGTTAAATCAAATATCACAAACCAGCTCATCTTTAGCAGCTTCCTTTAAAAAACAAATCTTCATATTTATCTTACCCATGGAGTTACAGAAGTTAAACAAAAATCATCTTGAACTAAGAACAACAAATGAGCAGAACTGCAATGCTCTTTTATTACCTTCTGTGCAAGAAATGTCCATTTTATCTTCTATTCCATAGGTTCAGTCTGTCAAAAAAATAATTAAAATGAAATTAGCTATTTTACATTAGAGGACAAAAATATCAGTACCCATGTCTGCTCTCCAAACCTTTGAGTTCTTCAGTTACATTATGTTAATGCTAAAGGAGAACACTACCAGAAACAATTTGATCAGATTTTTATGGTTTAAGGAATATTCTTTCACTCTTCCACAGTGCTTATTTTTGTCTTTTGGATGGTCTGTCTTTGCTATGGATAAATCTGCTCAGATTTTGGTAAATATTGTGTTTAAACCAAGCTAATTGTATAAATTCACCTCCTGGGATTTAGCAGGAACCTCCCTATCCTGTGGAGTGAAGAAGGAATTTATCAGAGTGGTTCTGGGTACCCCAGGATAACTGAAAACCACTGATACTGTATTCAAACAAGGATTTAAAGGATTTATTAAAAACCCAGGATTTTTTTTTGCTAGCACACCATCTACACACGATGTGCTCAATTCTGAATGACCTCTTTGCATTTTCCACCAACCCCTCTCACAATATTTCCCCTCCTGGTAAAGCACATCCCATTCCTGCAATCCCAGAGCAGCCCCACGTGGAAGTGAGCCCAGCAGCACACATGGAGCAGACACTCAGGGACAGGGACAAGGCTGGGATGGTTCTCCAGAGCTGAGCAAAGCAGGAGCACTGAGTGATCCAAGCAGGCAAAGAGCCAGGAAAGCCAAGGCCACGTCAGAGATCACACAAAGGCTGCTCAGAAAGGTTTGGTGGCCACAGCAGGGTTATTTTCTGAAAACATGAAACACACACTACAGCTATGCCTCTTTTACTGCTCCACGGTCATTTTATCTTGCCACGAGACTTCCTTTCTACTGTCTTCTTTGGCTGGAACAAAAGAAATCAGTTTTCCTTTTTAATCAAATGATTTTTATTTGAACAAATGGAGAAGTTAAAATGCTTTGTCTGTGGTAGATTCCTGGGTATTTTTAACCTGTTCAATCCCTGGAAATGTTCAAGGCCAGGTTGGACAGGGTTTGGAGCAACCTGGGATAGTGGAAGTTGTCCTTGTCCATGGCAGGGGGTGGAAAAAATTATTTTTAAGGTCCCTTCAACCCAAATCATTCTGGGATTTTACAATTCTGTGATATCAACAAGATCCTACAGTTTGAGAGCTTCACAATAAGGGTTTTTCTTTGGTTTTTATTTTTTTTTTAGGTCCCTTAGGGAGCTGATGACAAAGAACAGCATTTGGGGGGTACCAAATTGTGAATTTTCAGTAAAACCTCAAGTTCCATAGCACACTATTAAATCAACACCACCCCTATCCATGGCTGGGTTTGTTGACTTTGATAAGATCTCTATTTATTTTTAAAATCTCTCAGTATTTATAACCCTGCCCTCTGGACTAGACTTGCTTTAAACCAAGATAAGAAAAGATAAAGCTCCTCTAGAAGTAACAAACTTTGCAGTTTTGTCCATAAAAGAGGCTCAATTTTTCCTTCCATTTCACAGCAATATTGAGGCAGCTCAGGGTGACAAACACCACTCTTCACCCTGGAGTTCCACACGGATTCAGGAGAGGTTTGGGATGCTGAGTTCAAGATTCCACCTCATGGATAATCAGCAAATCTCACCATCAATCAGAAAATCAGGCTCATGAACAAGTGGTTTATAAAATAAAGGCTGTTTGATATCCTTTGCTGCTACACCCACAAAAAGGAAATTAATTCCATACTGTACCTGTGGCACTTCCCTGAGGAAGTCAGGAAGCTGAAATTCACCTTTATAGACCTGGAAAAACAAACAAAAATTTATGTTACTCAAAGGCCTCATTCACTATTGTTTGAAATGATGAAGAGCTTGTTAAAGGAAAGAGAAAAAAAAAGAAAATAAGTTTTGTGTTGTTAGCATCCACTAATGCTAGAACATCAAATATTCTGGCATATTGTCTTCTCTCTAGAGGATAATTTTTAAAAGCTCTTTGCTTCTGAGAATAAACATTCCAAAGGGCAAAAAAATGTATTCTGTTCTTTTATTTTTCCCAAAACAAAAGTATACTTGCAAAGTTTTACCATCCTGTCTACTGTAGCACAAAGACTGATCATCCCAATGTCATGATTGGGCTCTTGTGTAATAATTTCAAAATAAAAATTAAAAAAAGGGCACAAACCTATTTGGAAAAATTCCCTGAAGGCAGAAAATGGGAATGGGGCTCCTCCAAACCTACTCAGAAAAATTCCTTGAAGGCAGGAAATGGGAATGGAGCTCCTCCAAATCTATTAAAAAAAATTCCCAAAGGCAGGAAATGGGAATGGGGCTCCTCCAAACCTACTCAGAGAAATTCCCTAAAGCCAGGAAATGGGAATGGAGCTCCTCCAAATCTATTCAGAGAAATACTTAAAGCCAGGAAATGGGAATGGGGCTGCTCCAAACCTACTCAGGAAAATTCCCTGAAGGCAGGAAATGGGAATGGGGCTGCTCCAAATCTATTGAAAAAAATTCCCAAAGGCAGGAAATGGGAATGGGGCTCCTCCAAACCTACTCAGGAAAATTCCCTAAAGCCAGGAAATGGGAATGGGGCTCCTCAAACCTACTCAGAAAAATTCCCTAAAGGCAGGAAATGGGAATGGGGCTGCTCCAAACCTACTCAGAAAAATTCCTAAAGGCAGGAAATGGGAATGGGGCTCCTCCAAATCTATTGAAAAAAATTCCCAAAGGCAGGAAATGGGAATGGGGCTCCTCTAAACCTACTCAGAAAAATTCCCTAAAGGCAGGAAATGGGAATGGGGCTCCTCTAAACCTATTCAGAGAAATTCTTAAAGCCAGGAAATGGGAATGGGGCTGCTCCAAACTACTCAGGAAAATTCCCTACGGGCAGGAAATGGGAATGGGGCTGCTCCAAACCTACTCAGAAAAATTCCCAAAGCCAGGAAATGGGAATGGGGCTGCTCCAAACCTACTCAGGAAAATTCCCAAAGCCAGGAAATGGGAATGGGGCTGCTCCAAAGCCTCCCCCTGAGCTGCCCTCCCTGGTTTGTGTCCCAGGAAGGAGCTCCAGCAATCAGGGCCTGTTTGTCACCACTTTCTCTGCTCTCCCATGAGCAGATCCCAAAGCCCAGCTGGTCAATATTCCTCAGGGGCTGAGCCAGCTCTGAATTTCCTGCCCTGGTTCAGGACTGGATTCCCTTCCCAATCCATCCCTGGCATCCAAGGCTTCACTGAGAGCAGGAATTGCTGCACACCCTCACTGTGATATTCCACGGTTTAGATAAAACAGGAACAGCTCTCATCTGTATTCAGCCACTGGCATTCCCACATGGGAGCATGATGAAAAGTCACCCTGGGCAGAAATTCAGTGTGTGGCTACTGGAGCCTTGCTCCACCATAAATATTTATAAATCAAGGAGAGGATTTCTCATTTTGTGCTTTTATCCAACTATTTAGATGCAGGTTGTGTCCCGGAGAACAGGAATGGAAGTTACAAAACAACATTGTCACAGCAAAAATGTTCCAGGATAACCTCAGCAAGGGTCACCAGAAAAACCAGGATTTTGTGTGAGGTGGAAGGAACAGACAGGAGCCTTCTGCTTTGCTGGGAATTCTTAAATTAATCCTGATGGTGACAGCACTTTGTGACTGATTCAGAAAAGGACAAACCAGAATCCTCCTCCTTTCCATCTCCTGCAATTCTGACTCAGTCTAATTTTTATATTGCAAATCTCAATTTGTGTCTGCTCCAAAAGCTTCACCTCTGCAGGAACAGCATTTACCCCTAACAGCACATGGCCAGGATCAGCAATATTAAGAAGAACAATGACACTCAAAGCAAATGTTTTGAGGGTATTTTATATTATATTCACACGAAAATTTCAGCATTTACACAGCACCATTTATCCAGGCAAAGCCAAGCAGGGGCAGGCCCAAGGTGAGGCTGAACACAAATTTTGGTTCAGAACTGACATCACCTAAGGGCTGGTTTTGTCAGGAGGAGACTGCACAAAAACTGGTTGAAAGTAGCTCCAAAAACAGAAATGGTCCCTTTTGAATCAAAACCCAGGCACCAACAACAATCCAGAAATCCTAAAAACAATGACTCCATCTGCAGCCAAAGAAATTAAAGGGGCTTCAGACTCCAAATTCTTTTCTGACCAATTTGTAAGTGTAGAACACATCACTCACTGTGGCATCACAGAGACAGAAGCAGGATATTGGAATTATTTCCAGTCTCAGCAAGAATTCAGTAAATTGAGGAGCAATGGGGTTTATAATTTCTAAGGGAATTATTTTGCAAGCCCAAATGGAATTCCAGCAGAGGGGGATCTGAAGCCGGTGTCAGTTTGTTGTTCAGTGTTGGCAGTATTCAAGCTGTTCTATTAAAAACCAAAACACATTCTTATAGCCAAACTGAATGGATATTATTCTCAAAAAGAGTTCAGAAAACAAGTTTCACATCCAGTTGCCTGAGAAAACCCCTTTAAACACACAGGGAGAACTTCAGAAGTGTGTTTAAATCCCCTTTAAACACACAGGGAGAACTTCAGAACAGAAGTGTAACCTAGAATTCTTTTTTATAGAAGATTAAAGCTTTTTTTTTTTTTTCACCCACTTTCCTGTCTGCTTTGGAAAGAGTCCCATTATATTTGGACAGTTCCAGTACACAAAAATAATGGGGTTTTTTTGTGTAAAAGTCACTCTGCAACCAAGTGTGCTTAGACTTTGTAAGCTTTAAAATATCTAAGCTGTAGAGGATAAGATGTTTAATTGTAAAAGGAAAAAAAATTAAAAAACACTGGCAAAAGCAGAGCTGAGCCCCTTTCTAGAACAACTCCACAGCACATGGAGTGCTCATCTTCCAGATTTTCCTGAACTTTTAAGGCAGCTTTAAAGGTTTACACAATTCTTCACCTCTGCTGGGGCTGCCAAGGAAGGGCCATGGGAGATGTAAATGTTTACCCAGCAGGGACAACACAGAGCAGGATCTTACACAGGCCCAGCAATGCTGCCAAAAGGCAGCTCCAACCACTCCTCAGTTTGCATTCTGGGTGGGAATAACTCTCTTTGTGCATTATTAATCTTATTTGTGCTGAGTTAAGGGGTTTGGGGTGCTGTGTTTGTTGTAAAAATGAGATAGCAGCACCTCTGGAGAGAAATAATGAAGTTGGGAATCCATGTGTTGGAAGAAACACCCACTAAAGGGAATATTAAATAAATTTAGAGAGGACTGAGAAGTCTGTGCTGTTGTGGTCACATGGAAATGGAATAAACCCCAAATTTTTGTTGTAAATATCAGAGAAAACACACAGAGGCAAATGCCTTCATGATCAGGTTAGTCAGTGAAAATGGAGATGCAGGGCCCTGAGCAGCTGGGCATCCAAACACCTCTGACAGCACAATTACCCTCATCCCTCAGGATAAATTATAAATACACTTTTTGCCTTTATCAGAGATTGCTGCTGCCCTTAAAACCTCAAAGAGAAACTCCTGAAACCCTGCTTGTCATGGATGTTTTGACTCTGATCAGGAGATGGCTCCTCATAATTAAACCAGGCATGAGACTGGAGTGAGGAAACTCTGCTTTTATCTCTGGGTATTGCTGTTGAAGGGAAGGGAGGGAAAAATCTTCCTTGATCAGCATTGACTCCGTTTATTCACTCAATCAGTCACTTTTAATAACCTTGTTAATGAAGTTCATGCACATTGCAAACCCGAGCTCACAATAGGTCAGAGATAACACACCAACCCCTCCTTATGTTTCCAATACCAAGATTTGTGTTCTCAAACTTACTTTTACTTTCCCAAAACAGCCAAAGATAGAATATCTACTTGTTATGAGAAAGCTGCCTGAGAACCCTGGTATGCAAGGTTCTCAAGGCCTTCATGTTTGTCACTTTTACTTGTAATTAAAAACAACCTGAGAACTTCTGCTGTTTACAGAAACAGGCTGGGAGAATTTGCTCCTCACAGCTGCCTTCCAAGCCATTTCTAAAAAAAAAAAAATCTCCAACATATTGCCATCAGCTGAACAGAAAACACCTTTAGCTGAACATAAACCAGAGCTGGAGAACAGCAGTAGAAGAACCACTGAATTCACAGAATTCCCAGAATTTACAGAATCACTGGGCTGGGAGAGACATTCAGGATCATGGAATCCAACCCAGCCCCAACCCCTCAGCCAAACCCTGGCACCCAGTGCCACATCCAGGCTTTGTTAAGGGATGGTGACTCCACCACCTCCCCAGTCCCAGAATTTCCAGAATTCACTGAATGACCAGGTTGGAAGAGACCTTTAAAATCGAGTCCACCCCAGCCCCAACCCCTCAGCTAAACCCTGGCACCCCGTGCCACATCCAGGCTTTGTTAAACACCCCCAGGGATGGGGACTGCACCACATCCCCAGACAGAACATTCCAGAACTTCACCACCCCTTCTGTAAAAAGCTTTTCCTTACATCCAGCCTATTTGAGCAGTGCTGGTGAAAAGCACAGCTCCTCCTCAGAAATTCTGTAATTCCACCTCTGCATCTCTCCAGGACAGGGAGCACAACTCCATGAAGAAGTTAAAAGAACTGACTGGAGTGTGTATTCCAAGCATACAAATTGATTTAGGGGGAAGGATGTGCCAAAGACAATCTGATGTAATTGATGACAGATGGGAGAGGAAACCACTGTGCCAACCATAACACAACCAAGCAGCTTCTCCTGGGGGCAGGCACAGCTCTGCAGCTGGGAGCTGCTCTCTGCTCTTCTGCTGGGCTCTGGCAAACTGAAATTCACTTTTACACCATCTCACAGTACTGATAAGGACATTTCACACACTGCTCTCATGAGGAGTGAAGCGCTTTTGTGTTTCCCCCCATAGACACTGGGCTAGCAGCTCACACACAGCTAATTATTTGCATTTTCTGCATAATTTCCAGCTGAAAACTTCATTTACTTCAGGATGTTGATTTCCTCTCTGCTCAGGATGTAGAAATTGTTCAAACTCTAGGAGGGAACAATGAGTAATTATGTATCCATAAGGAAGGAACCCTTGCAGTGATGAATTAACAGATCAGCAACAGAAAAACCACAGCACATTCAGGGAAGGCAAAATCCCCTCCTTGGAGAGGTCACAGGCACAGCACAGCCCTGGCCAGAGCCTGCTCTCCCTGCTCTGCATTCCTTAATCAGAAAAGATCAAATTGTCAGGCTGAACAGAAACCAGAGCAACACAAAGTTCATGGTTTTTAGTGAACACATCAGGGAAATGTGCTGGGCTCGTGGCTGGCCCAGGGCAGGTCCTGTCAGAGAGGTTTCATTTCCCAGCACAGCACTGGCAGAGCAGCACCAGAGCAGACAAAGCTCCCCTCATGCTCCTCGAACAACAGCAGAGATGTCAAAATACAAACCCAGGTTGTTTCTTGTTATTTTTGTGCTGCAGGAGCACAGAAACCAAACCTCAGCATTTTGGTGTCCTCCACAGGTGAAAAATCCAAATTTAGCAGAGAGCACTGCTTCCCTTGCATACCTGCAAGGAGACAGCATTTCTAATTTAAGCACTGGAGAAAATAATCATTTGTCTCCAGACTGACTAATAAAAGAATTATGTTTAAGCTGTACATATGGAAGTCACCAGCAGGGGACAGAAAAGGAGAAAAGAGGAATAAAGAACAGCAGCTGAGTATTCAGAAAGCTCAGGAAAATGAATATTTTGCACCACACCAGCAATCTCTTTCCATTCTTCTCCAGTACCAGCTTTTGGTTTAGGAATTTTTTCACTGCTGGTTCTCACTTCCATGATTAAGAGCAGCAGCTCTGAATTGTTGAGCATTATTTTCACTGTTGAGCATTATTTTCACCTTTAAGTGCAATTTGTGGTCTTTTCCAAGAAGAGACAGATTTTGCTCAGCTTTAGAATTCTAAACTTGATCTGTTTTCAATGAATACCATTCAAGTTCTGTGTTCACTTTAAAGTCTTGGAGACCACAAATACAAATATAAATATAAGAGAGCTGCTTCCAAACACAAAATGAGCCAATAAATGGCTACAAACAAGATCCAGATATTCCTACTATGCACTGGAAAGCAATTCTGGACAGATTTTCTTTGGCCAGCTTCATCCATATTCAGATACCCAGCACAAAACTCTGTCAAAGGCCATCCCAGGTGAAGAAATTGAAAGAAAGCAAAAGAAGTGATTTACAAATTCACCAGCTCAGAGTACACAGGAACACTTCACTTGCCAAGTGCCAGCTCCAAAAAGCTGGAAAAACCCAGATTTATTTATTTTATCCATTTAAATAAATGCCAGGCTGCAGCAGCAAGGAATAAATGAGCACAGGAGGAGAAAGGAAACCCCACAAGAGCAAACCCACACCAGAGTCTGAAACTGCCTGAAATCTTTGTGTTCCTCTATTTTTAAAGAAAAATTCTAAGTTGTGAACTCTCCATCTTGAACTTTTTTGCTTTCAGCATTCATTCAGAACACATCCCACATTTTATCTGTACAAACCACACATGCAAATGGAATTTTGGCAAAGAACAAGTGACTAGAAAAAATCTATACTGGGTAATACAATAAACAACAAAATTAAAAAGCTGTCTGGGGCTGTGAGTAAAGCTATTAAACTAAAATAGCAGCCAAAATATTAATGAGTGTTCCATATGTCTGCAATATTTAGATCAGCTTCAGTTTTTAACAGCTGCTCTTAGCACCAGTAAACAAACAAATTATCCTTCAAAGCAAACTTGGAAAAAGCCTCAGTAAACCCTGAGCCTTTGAAATTAGGTTTTCATTTCTTTAAAGTTGCCCTGGTTTTGTTTATTACCTGAATTCTTCTCGTGTATTGTGAAATCAAACCCATTTCAAGAAGAGACAGAAATCCAGACAATTTTTACAGCTTGGCCCACACAGGTGGAGGCTCAGAAAGGCTGGAAAAACTTCTGTCCATTTTATCACTGAGACACAACCAACAAAATTTGCAATTTCTAGTACTGAACACTTATTTTAACTGCAGACAACTTCATTTGTTTGTGAGCCTTTTAAAACAGGGAATTTATAAACTGGAACCAAAGAGGGTGGGTTACTTTTTCCATGCTGAGCTAGCAGCTATTAATTAAAAAAATCAACCTGCCAGCCTTTAATACACTGATTGTTGATTAATGACAATTTTTTTAAAAAATAAATAATGCAAGAATGTTTAGGGATTTCACAAACCCCAGTTTATTTTTCATTCCTATCCATCCCATCAGTATTCCAAGCAGTTTATTCAGGATCAGAGGGCTGGTGGAAGAGAGTCCTTTGAAATTGTTTAATTCAATTTTTTTTCCCTGATTACTCTGCTGCAGCAAAAAAGTCACTTTCTTTTAATAAACTAAGTCCAAAAAGAACAGAAGCAGAGTTATTAATTCTATTTCCAACAATGCTAATGAGTTTTTCAAGGGATACCTCCAGGGATAAACAGCTCTAGCAGCCCAACTACTCAAATTCCAACACCATTAAATTCAGACTCAAATCCTTAAGTTTGGGTTAATCAGCACCAGACCTTCCTCCATCTTTGGGTTGTTCTACAAAGAATTGGAAAATCAGACATTTTGATCATCCTGAGCTGTTTTCTATGGGTCATTTTTCAAACCCCACTGAGTATTTGGGGTGTGATTTTGGGACAGAGCTCCTGCCAAGCCTCATGTAAAAAACTGAGCTCGTCCATCAAGTTTGAAATCCAGACAAGAAAACTTTTCCCACTGTTAATTATGACTCAGCCTAATTGTTATATTATAAATCTTGATTTGTGTCTGCTCTAAAAACTTCACCTTTGCAGGAACAGCATTTGCCCCAGTAAACACCAAGAGCTAGATATGAAGAAATGATCAGTTATATTTTAAAATTATAATAATAATGTTACTATATAAGAAATTATTATAAAATTATATTGTTTTATATAATTTTATATATATTATATATATATATATAATACTATTTTTTTATTATGTATTAGATTATCAGATTATCTCATATGTCATATTACATAATATTACATTATACTATACTATATTATATAGTGTATTTCATAGTATATATTATATATTATATATTTCATATATAATATAGTGTATATTATATATTGTATTTTATACCGTATACAGCATATATTATATATAATAAATACTATATACTATATAATATATAATACACAACATAGCATTTATTTATTTCATTATATATTTATATTATATATAATATAATATTTATATATTATATATTTATACATTATACATTTATATATTATAAAATATTATTAAATATATATATATTATTATATATAATTATATATATATATTTTTATAATATCAATATATATATATAATATACTGATATTTTTATTAATACAGTATATAAATATATTATATATATATAAATATATTTATATATTACATATTTTATATATAATATATAATACATAATATATATTATTATATATATATTTATAAATTATATTATATATAATATTTATATTTAATATATATATAATTATAATATTATTATTTAATACTTATATATAATATATAATAATATATATATAGTATATAGTATATAGTATATAGTATATATTGTATAATATATAGTATATAGTATATTTATTATATATAATACTAAGTATGTATTATATCATTATATATTTATATAATATATATAGTATATAGTATATAGTACATAGTATATAGTACATTGTATATTGTATATAGTATATAGTATATTGTATATAGTATATAGTATATAGTATATAGTATATAGTATATAGTATATAGTATATAGTATATAGTATATAGTATATAGTATATAGTATATAGTATTGCCATGCAAACATCAGCATTTCCACAGCCCAATTTCCCAAGGCAAACCCAAGCAGAGGCAGCCCCAGATGAGGCTGAACACAGATTTTGGTTCAGAACTGACATTTCCAGCTCCCCAACCTTGTGTGCAGCTCTCAGCAGGCTCAGCTGCTCACACCAAGGAGCACAGCTCCAGTCCCCAAAGAATTCTTTCATTTCCCCCAAAGCAAACCCATTGTGAAGCAGCAAAAAGTGTCAGGACAGACTGCAAACCCCAGAGCAAACACAAAGCTCCTGCTCTAGAGCTGGAATCCATCCATCAGTGATGAACCCATAAACTCCTTATCCTTACCCTCCTGGTGTTTTCCAGCACTTTCTGATCGGGCTTGCCGTAGTTGGGGGGGTTGGCATAGGGGTCGTAGCCCAGCTTGGCCAGCATGGGGGCGATCACGGGCATGTCCTGCAGGACGTCAGCCGGGATCTTCCCCACCCACTTGGACAGCGCCTCCACATTCACCGGCTTGATCACTTGGTCAGTGGATCTTTCAACCCTGGGGAAGGAAAAAAATGATATTTTATTGAAGTGGAGGGAAAAATCTTCCTTGATCAGCATCGACTCCGTTTATTGACTCAATCAGTCACTTTAATAACCGTGTTAATGAAGTTCATGCATATTGCAAACCCGAGCTCACAATAGGTCAGAGATAACACACCAACCCCTCCTTTTGTTTCCAATACCAAGATTTGTGTTCTCAAACTTACTTTTACTTTCCCAAAACAGCCAAAGATAGAATATTTACTTGTTATGAGAAAGCTGCCTGAGAACCTGATGTGCAAGGCTTCTCAAGGCCTTCATGTTTGTCACTTTTACTTGTAATTAAAAACAACCTGAGAACCTCTGCTGTTCACAGAAACAGGCTGTGAGAATTTGCTCCTCACAGCTGCCTTCTGAGCCATTTCTGAACAAATCTCCAACAATATTTTCCATTATTAATGATTTAATTTTCAATTTCCATTCTATTCTTTCCATTATCCTATTTCCAACCAATTATTCTTCAATAGCATTAAGACCTTTAGCCTGTTTTATTTGGGTTTTTTTTTTGTTTGTTTTTTCTCCTATTTTTCTTCTTTCCCTCTCATAATTTCATGTTTTCTACAGAGCTGATGGGAAGTGAGGTTTTAATGAGAACAATTTGCACAATATTTGCAGATGCTGTAAGGTTTAGGCTCTCCCAATGCGCTGAAACAATTTCTTTATTCCATAAAAGCAGCAGAGAAAACCCAGCAACTGTTAAGTGAAAATAAACCCACATCTACACAGAAATCCATTTTCCCACTGGCACATTCTCACATTTGCTGTTTAATTGTCTGGGATTTATTAAAAGCTGTATTCTAAATTCCAATCCATGTGTTATTTCTTCTCACAACCATTCTGTGGCTCATTTTTTTTTAAACTTGTTTAATAAAAGAGAGACCTGAGATGACACAAAGCTACAAACTAAAAGAAATATTTTCCATAATAATTCCTTTGATTGTTTGGTCTTTACACAGATCTTAAAGGCAAGTGCACAATTAATGTCATATTTAGAAAATCATTGATTTCTTGTTCATTTAATGTAATTTTCATTTTTGCTCTACTTTTGTGGAATTTTATTTTTCCAGGGAAGAAATCTGGCATTGCTTTGTTCTGTCTTTATGATTGTAAGACACAAAATTGGTGTTTTATGGAAGCTGAAAAACAAAAAAAACTCTAAAAAACACCCAGAATTTTCAGCTTTATCTTCTTCAGAGGATATAAAATTTGAAATAAAAATTTGCAGAGCCTCAAACCAAAGGCAGGAGCTCAGAAGGGGATTTGGGACCAGGAGTTGTGATTAAATTTCAACATTCTGAGGGTTGTTAGACTGAGCTCCTAAGCCTGGGTGGAAAATTAAAAAGTTTTTTGTGATCTTCCTAATTAGAAGATGAGCATCTGACTCCACATTAAATTAGCAAGAAAAAAATCTGCTAAAAATTGAGATTTAGAAGTTCAAAGCATCACAACAGGAGTCCAGAGGTGGATTGGGACACTCAGGAAAAAAATATCATGAGGTGTTTGAAAAAATTAAAATTTATTTATGGTCCTTAGAGCCAGCCAAGCCTGAAACCTCCTCACCAAAACTGCAAATTGATTTGGGAATTTAAAATCAGGGTGATACTGGGAGAACAAGGAAATGAGCTTGCAGGACACCCCAAAAATGGGTGTTAAGATAAATCTGAGTCTAAATTTGTCACAGATGGATTCCCCACCCTGATGACAAATTTTCAAGTGTGTTTTGTCCCTCTGTCATTTTAATCTTTGCTAACAATATCCTCAGCATGAAACCTTCCTGGGGATTGACCACACTTGGCTGCTCCCAAAAACTGATCAGAAATCCACTGCTAAAATCCAACTGATCAAAAATCCACTGCTAAAAAATCCAACTGATCAAAAATCCACTCTTAAAATCCAACTGATCAAAAATCCACTGCTAAAATCCACTGATCAAAAATCCAACTGATCAAAAATCACTGCTAAAATCCACTGATCAAAAATCCAACTGATCAAAAATCCACTGCTAAAATCCAACTGATCAAAAATCCACTGCTAAAATCCAACTGATCAAAAATCCACTGCTAAAATCCAACTGATCAAAAATCCACTGCTAAAATCCAACTGATAAAAAATCCAACTGATCAAAAATCCACTGCTAAAATCCAACTGATCAAAAATCCACTGCTAAAAAATCCAACTGATCAAAAATCCACTCTTAAAATCCAACTGATCAAAAATCCAACTGATAAAAAATCCAGCTGATGAAAAATCCAACTGATAAAAAATCCACTGCTAAAATCCAACTGATAAAAAATCCACTGCTAAAATCCAACTGATAAAAAATTCACTGCTAAAAAATCCACTGCTAAAAAATCCACTGCTAAAAAATCCACTGCTAAAATCCAGCTGATAAAAAATCCACTGTTAAAAAATCCAACTGCTAAAAAATCCACTGTTAAAATCCCACTGATAAAAAATCCACTGCTAAAATCCAACTGATAAAATCCAACTGATAAAAAATCCAACTGATAAAAAAATTCACTGCTAAAATCCAACTGATCAAAACTCCACTGCTAAAATCCAACTGATCAAAAATCCAACTGATCAAAAATCCAACTGATCAAAAATCCACTGCTAAAAAATCCAACTGATAAAAATCACTGCTAAAATCCACTGATAAAAAATCCACTGCTAAAAAATCCAACCGATGAAAAATCCAACTGATCAAAAATCCACTCTTAAAATCCAACTGATCAAAAATCCAACTGATAAAAAATCCACTGCTAAAATCCAACTGATAAAAAATCCACTGCTAAAATCCAACTGATAAAAAATCCACTGCTAAAAAATCCAACTGATAAAAAATCCACTGCTAAAATCCAATTGATAAAAAATCCACTGCTAAAAAATCCAACTGCTAAAAAATCCACTCCTAAAATCCAACTGATAAAAAATCCACTGCTAAAATCCAACTGCTAAAAAATCACCACTGATAAAAATCCAACTGATAAAAAATCCACTGCTAAAATCCAATGATCAAAAATCCACTGTTAAAAAATCCACTGATAAAACCCAACGTAAAAAATCCAACTGCTAAAATCCAACTGATAAAAAATTCACTTCTAAAATCCAACTGATCAAAAATCCACTCTTAAAATCCAACTGATCAAAAATCCAACTGATCAAAAATTCACTGCTAAAATCCAACTGATAAAAAATCCACTGCTAAAACCCAACTGCTAAAAAATCCACTGCTAAAATCCAACTGATGAAAAATCCACTGCTAAAATCCAACTGATAAAAAATCCACTGCTAAATCCAACTGATGAAAAATCCACTGCTAAAATCCAACTGATCAAAAATCCACTGCTCCACATTTGGGCTGGTTAAATCCTTCCCTGTGCTTTCAGTTAAGGTGGGAAGGAAAATAAAACCAATTTGTGGGAAGGAAAAAAAAAATCAATTTGTGGGAAAGATTCCTCAGATGAAGAATTTATGAGGACTGTGAGGGAAGACAGATTGGGGGCAGGAGGAAAGAAAAAATACAAAACTCCAAACAGAAAACCAAGGGAACACCAATTCTTGGGTAAATGGAATATTTGGCAGTGATGAGTTTCAGCTTTGGGAAGCACACAGGACTAACCCCAAATAATTCTGCATCTGTACCAGAATCAAATGAGAGCTAGGTACTAAATATAGTAAATTCTGAAGTAATTCTGCCTAGACAGCTATTTCCATAAAAAACCTAATAAAAACTGCTCGAGAGGGGTTGAGATTTCTTTACATCAGCACAGCTGCTTTCACTCAGGCAAATGCCAGAGCTCAATTAACAATCCTGGTTAGAGCATGGAGTCCATAATGAATTCCTTCAACAGCCACGTTGGCAGGGGCTTCAAACCCCAGAAAATCCCATTCCTACAAATCCTGCACGTCCCTACAGCCCTTGCAGTTTTTTCCTGGATAAAAATCAAAATTAGGGTTGAGAAAGAAATTTTGAACAATTTTTAGCAGGTACTAACATGGTTGTAAAGATCTTTTAGTGATGCTGTGAGCTCGTTCTCAAAATGATTTTAAATATGTCAAGATGGTAAAAAATGGTCAGAATTCTTTTATAAAAATATCTGTAACAATTAAAACATCTCCAGCATCCTAATCTGAAGATCTGGAGGTGTCTTAGGTGAGTGAGAGGTGATGAAAGCAGGGGGCTCTGCTTGTTTCCAGAAATTCTTACACAATATCCCAGCTGGGAATGCCAAACCCAGCAGGTTTTCACTGGAACAACAGCATCAAACTGGGAAATTTCAACTTCTCCCTGCAGAATTTCAACTGGAATGTCAAACACACAAGACAGGTATTTAAGGTTTTGATATTCACTGGGATTTCTGCAGCCCTTGAAGGGCTGAGTCACTGAAATCATCAAATCCTGCAATGAAAATCAAATTTCACCACCCACTGCAAGGCTGTTGGATTAGATAAAGCCACCCCAGACACAACAGCCATTTCTCAGTCTTTTTCCAGCATTGCCAGAGCCTCCTAAAATCAGAAATTGCTTCCCAAGATCATCTCCTGAGAGATAATAAAGGCATAAAGAACTCTGGGACCAGACTGAACTGAGGGTCACAGGAACACGTTCACACACTTTTGTCTTAAATGTGAAGGTTTTACTAAAAAAACCCCACAATATTATCATTATTATTATTAATGTTATTATTAAACATATTTTTGTGTTGTGATTATTATATTTACTTCAAAATAAACACTTTTTTGTTTCTAAAAATTAAGAAAATGGCATTGCTCAAGCCATTTTCTTAATTTTCAGAAACAAATGTTCTCAACTCCTCACAACTCATTCCAGCAGATTTGATAATAATTATTAGTAAGAATTCAGTAAGGTGGTTGAGTTTTATGATATAAGGGTTCATCAATTTTTAAAAACACCAATCTGGAAGCTGTAAGGCTTCCAGTAATATTTTACTAGAAATGGGATTATGGAGTTATTTTTTACTTAAAGCTTGGCAACCACCAAAATAAAAAAAAATAAAAATAGGTTATCTCCACTCAGGTGCTGCTGAAGCAGCCACAAACCCCAGGAATGAGGAGAAGTTCCCATGTGGATCAGGTTCCAGGCAGGTATCACAGGATAACAGTGAAAATGGGAAATCTGCTACTGAAAACTCTGCCAAAAAAAGGGATGAGATCCCTCTTGATAACCTGGGAACAGCAGAGGCTTTTCCTCAGTGGGAATGGTGATGTGAAACCTCCACTCTGGAAATATCTGATTGTTACCTGAGCCTAAAGTTCTCTTTGTAATCACTGATAATAATTTTATATTTGTTTTAAATCAAATGCCTTTATAATATATTAGAAAATCCACAGCTGTGTTCCTAGGCGTTAAATGAAGGAAATTTCCCCATTTTTATTTCCAAAATTGGATTTTAAATAAGTAGAATTCTCTGTAACAGCCTGTGAGTGCTTGCTGTGCAAGGTGCCTCTCACTCAGAAGCACTTGGCCAGTGCTGAATATTCCAAATATTCACAGTGCTGAATATTCCAAATCCAGGAGCTGAGTAATTGAACTGGGCAGCCCTTGCTGCTGGAACAGGGCTTCTTATTCAGGATTTTAAAAATAATTCTGATGGATTCAAAAATAGGAGGAGTGTCAAAATGTGACAGTTTTCTCTCTCAATGTAAAGATGAAACAGTTTCTGTATTTCAGCAGTTCAGCTGTGGCAAAGAAACCAGAGAGAATAAATCAGATTATCTCTTAACAACACCCATCGTTTTCCTAGGCAGAGCTGAGTTTTGGATTCTGAAAGCAGCTGAATCAGGTGCACAGATGGCCTGTTGTAGTGTGTTGTTAAGTTTCTTGTGTTATTCCCCCAATTTATGTATTGTTCTCCCCTATTATGTGTAAAATGGTTTCGTTCCCCCAGTTTTTCCCGCCAGTGCTAGCCTGTCAGCTAAGTTGCTATGGTAACTTCGCTATTCATAGTTGCCGATATGTAATTGCTCCTCCCCTGGTTTCCCTTATAAGTGAAAGTTGTTTCCTCCCTGTCCAGTCAATCACTCCCTTTCTCCTCCCAGGTTTCGAGAACCTTCTCCTCTCTGGAGATGGTGGCTGGCTGGGGTCCCAGGACACCTCCTTTACCTTTTGATTATTGGTCTCCATGGAGTGTCAGTTCTGTGAAGTTCATCCCCTCACCTTTCCCGATTGGTTCCGCCTGTACCCACCCCCCTCCTTTATAATCCTGTTTCACCCCCTATGGGAAAACTTTTTCCCGGTTGGTTTCCCCGTGTTTGGATCCCGCAACACCTTCAATAAACCGATGTTTAACCCCGGGAAATGGTCAGCTCCGATGTTTAACCCCGGGAAATGGTCAGCTCCGTTCCTCCCCAATCCCAGCGGTGTGAGCCAGTCCGCAGCCAGCACAGCCCGAGGCCCTCAGACGCCGAAGGGAGCTGGCCAGGAATTGCAGAGGGGCGTCGGCCTTTCGCCCTCAGCTAGCCGGACTCTAAACTTCGGGCCACATATGCCCCCCTCTGCACCCCTCCTTTATAATCCTGTTTCACCCCCTATGGAGAAACTTTTTCCCAGTTGGTTTCCCCGCGTTTGGATCCCGCAACACCTTCAATAAACCGATGTTTAACCCCCGGGAAATGGTCAGCTCCGTTCCTCCCCAATCCCAGCGGTGTGAGGCACAGCCCGAGGCCCTCAGACGCCGAAGGGCGCTGGCCAGGAATTGCAGAGGGGCGTCGGCCTTTCGCCCTCAGCAGCCGGACTCTAAACTTCGGGCCACATATGCTCTCCTCTGCAGATGGCGCCCACGCGGGGATGGCCCAAGAGAGCAGTGAAAGATCTGCTTACAACAAGGTTACTTTTCACCAACAAGTTTGTCATTTTGGGAGCACATGCCAGGGGAAAGCTGCCAGCTCTGCTTTCCATTCTCCTGGAGCAGTTTCTCCAGTTTCAGTCAGAGGATGCTCTTGGCAAGCTCAGCTCCAAGGCCATTCCTGCACTACAACACTGAACTCAGTGGGTGTGTGGGTGACACCAGGCTGGAGAAACAGCTCAGCTTTATTTGGGGCCACAGAGAAAAGCAAAGCTCCATCAGATACTCACATTCAGCTTGGCCTTGACTGGTAAAACTTTGCTGACATTACACAGTAACCAATCTGAGACTGCAAACTGCTCATTGGCATTAATGCTGCACCACAAGTCAGCTGCCCAAGGGAGAAACTGGAACCAAGCTGGGATTTTTATCTACAAAATATACTATTGTGTATATATCTTTTATATACTATTTTACCTATATTTTATATACTGTTTTATATTTTTATATACTATTTTAGTACAATATATTTTTATATGCTATTTTAGTAAACAGTATAGTATATTTTTAATATAGTACTTTAGTATAGTATACTATATTTTTATATACTACTTTAGCATAGTATAGTATATTTTTATATACTATTTTACTATAGTATCATATACTATATTTAATGTACTATTTTAGTATAGTATGCTATATTTTTATATACTATTTCAGTATAGTATACTGTATTTTTATACAGTATTTCAGTATAGTATACCACATTTTTATGTATTATATTAGTATAGTATACTATATTTTAATATACTATTTTAGTATAGTAGACCAGATTTTTTATATATTATTTTAGTATGGTATACCATATTTTTATATACTATTTTAGTATAGTATCATATACTATATTTAATGTACTATTTTAGTATAGTATGCTATATTTTTATATACTATTTCAGTATAGTATACTGTATTTTTATACAGTATTTTAGTATAGTATAGTATATTTTTATATATTATTTTATTTTGGTATACCATATTTTTATATACTATTTTAGTATAGTATAGTATATTTTTATATATTATTTTATTTTGGTATACCATATTTTTATATACTATTTTAGTATAGTATAGTATATTTTTATATACTATTTTACTATTATATAGTATATTTTTACATACTATTTTACTATAGTATAGTATATTTTTATGTACTATTTTACTATAGTATACTATATTTTTATATACTATTTTACTACAGTATATTTTTATATGCTATTTTACTATAGTATACTGTATTTTTATATACTATGTTAGCATAGTATATTTTTACGTACTATTTTAGTATAGTATACTATATTTTTATATACTATTTCAGTATAGTATACTATATTTTTATGTACTATTTCACTATAGTATACTATATTTTTTACATACTATTTCAGTATAGTATACTGTATTTTTATATACTATTTCAGCATAGTATAGTATATTTTAATATACTATTTCAGTATAGTATATTTTTAATGTACTATTTCAGTATAGTGTACTATATTTTTAATATACTATTTTAGTATAGTATAGTATATTTTTAATGTACTATTTTAGTATAGCATAGTATATTTTAATATACTATTTCAGTATAGTATAGTATAGTATATCTTTAATGTACTATTTTAGTATAGTATACTATATTTTTTACATACTATTTCAGTATAGTATACTGGTTTTTTATATACTATTTCAGCATAGTATAGTATATTTTAATATACTATTTCAGTATAGTATATTTTAAATATTATTTCAGTATAGTATAGTATATTTTTAATGTACTATTTCAGTATAGTATAGTATATTTTTATATACTATTTTACTATAGTATAGTGTATTTTTAATATACTATTTTACTACAGTATTGTGTATTTTTAATATACTATTTTACTATAGTATTGTGTATTTTTAATACACTATTTTACTACAGTATTGTGTATTTTTATATCATATTTTCGAACAGTATGGTATATTTTTGATATACCATTTCAGAACAGCAGAAGGCGAAGGCCGAAGGCTCATACTCACTTGGAAAGCGAAACCCCCCCTGCTTTGCCAATCATCTCCTCGTGGTGCAGCACGGCCTGGTTCCAGGGGATGTGCAGGAACTTGAGCAGAGTCCGCATCCACCTCTCGGGGTGCAGCACCAGCTGCTCGTAGTGCACCAGCATGCAGCGCTGGAATCCCACCTCCATGCACTGGTTGTACATGGTCTCGATGGCCCGGTTCCACTTGGTCAGGCAGTCCCTGTAGCTGTTGAGGTCAAAGCCAGCTATGGTGACCCTCCTGGAGATCATGGAGTGCACCGAGGCGCGGCCATCCCGCACCATCAGCAGGAATTTGGCGTTGGGGAAGATCCTGGCCAGGTAAGTCAGGGATTTCAGAGCGAAGGGATCCTTGTTGCACAGGTAGGGCGCGGGCTCGCCGTGCTTGACGATGATCTCCAGCAGGAAGGCCTGCATGGCCGAATCCAGCACCTCATCCGTCACGCCGGCCTCGTCCAGGCGGATTTTCTCCTTGCTGGACCTGGCCCACATCTGTTTGACGGCCAGGATCCTGGGGATCACCCTGGTCTCCTCCCCGCAGCGGATGTCGGGGTGCGCGTCCAGCATGGCGCGCATCAGCGTGGTGCCGCTGCGGGGCACGCCCCCGATGAAGATCAGGGGCATGTCCTTGCTGTAGGGCAGGCTCCTGTTGGCACTGCCACCGCTGCCGGTGCCACTGGGGGCTGTCCCCGGGGCGGCCCTGGCGCTGTCCCCCCGCGGGGGCTGCCCGCGCTCCTCCATGCGGTGGTGGCACTCCATGGCGTGCTGGCCCAGGTACAGCACCGTCACCGAGCTGATCACCAGGCACGCCAGCAGCAGGTTCTGCTTCAGCTTGCCCACCATCTTGGCAAGGACCACAACACCTCCTACTCCAAATTATCCTCTAGTGCCATGGGGATCCCAATCCTGAACAAATTAAGGTCTGGAAAGAGGAGAAAAAAGTTAAAAATTAGAATATTTTTACAATAAATGACTTTTCCAAGAGATGAGACAAAAACACCTCCTACTTCAAATTATCCTCTAGTGCCATGTGCCATGGGGATCCCAATCCTAAACAAATTAAGGTCTGGAAAGAGGAGAAAAAAGTTAAAAATTAGAATATTTTTACAATAAATTACTTTTCCAAGAGATGAGACCAAAACACCTCCTCACTCCAAATTATCCTCTAGTGCCATGGGCATCCCAAGCCCAAATAAATTAAGGTCTGGCAAGAGGAGAAAAAAGTTTAAAAAATTACTTTTCATGAGATAACACAAGAAATTACACTTGGAATTACTTTTCCAAGAGATGAGACAAAAACACCTCCTACTCCAAATTATCCTCTAGTGCCATGGGGATCCCAATCCTAAACAAATTAAGGTCTGGAAAGAGGAGAAAAAAGTTAAAAATTAGAAGTTAGAATATTTTTACAATAAATTATTTTTCCAAGAGATGAGAAAAGTACAAGAGATGAGAAAGGAGAAAGGAGAAAAGGAAAGGAGAAAAGGAAAGGAGAAAAGGAAAGGAGAAAAGGAAAGGAGAAAAGGAAAGTACAAGAGATGAGAAAGGAGAAAAAACACCTCCTACTCCAAATTATCCTCTAGTGCCATGGGGATCCCAATCCTAAATAAATTAAGGTCTGGAAAGAGGAGAAAAAAGTTAAAAATCAGAATATTTTTACAATAAATGACTTTTCCAAGAGATGAGACAAAAACACCTCCTACTCCAAATTATCCTCTAGTGCCATGGGGATCCCAAGCCCAAATAAATTAAGGTCTGGAAAGAGGAGAAAAAAGTTAAAAATTAGAATATTTTTACAATAAATGACTTTTCCCAGAGATGAGATAAGAAATTACACTTGGAATTACTTTTCCAAGAGATGAGACAATGAGATGAGAAGTTATTCTTGGAATTACTCAAGGAATTACTTTTCCAAGAGATGAGACAAGACTGAGTCTGAACCCCCAAAATACCCTAAATAAAAGCAAGGTTTCTTATTTCTTTTTCAGAAAGAAATTTCTGAATTTCATAAATTTCTCATTTCTTCTTCTCATTTCTTTTGCAGTTCAGCTTCAGAAAACTGCATTATTCAAAAGTAATTTTCATTTCTACAGATGAGAAACAAAACAATAGATGATTTCTAAACATCCATAAGAGTCTGAGCAAAACTTTTTGATAGAAAATAGTTTCAAAATCTGTTGAATTCCATTTCCAAGAAGGACTAAGAACATTCCATGTTTTAGAGGGAATATCAGAGATTATATCAAATATTGGTTTAGACAAATCTTTATTCTGCTGCTGGATGACTCCACCTGTATCTTTATTTTTCCCATTTTTAACAGTTGATGTAGAGATACATTAATTTACATGCACATTAGAGATACATTAATTTAAATGTAATTTACCTGTGTTCTGCAGCTCACCTGCTTTGGGTTTTTGGATCAGGTGAGCTGAAAACTGATTTTTCTTCCCAAAACTGACTCTTCTTCCCAAAATCCCAATTAAATTTGTACTCTTCTTCCCAAAATCCCAATGAAATCAGTGCTCTACTGGAATTTTAAGGAAGCTGTGGCTGTTCAGGGCTGAAACAGCTCACTCAGAATCACAGATGCTTTTAATTGGGAGGAGCTCCAATTCACCCTCTGTGAAAAGTTTCATTCTGCTCACAAACCTCTCTTTCCTTTAACTGGACCTTAAATATCACATTAAAAAACATTTTAAAAAAATACCCCTCAAATTCCCAGAAATTTAAGTGGAGGTCACTTGAACAGTGCTCAAAAAGTAAGGAAAATAAATCATGCTGTTCATATTTCCATAGCACCAAAAATCAAAGTTTCTCTTCTGAAAGATTCAGCCTGCAGACCTAACTTGAAATTATGGAAGGGGAAATTGTTCTACTTCAATAATACAGAATCTTTTAAAATTGTTTAGATACAGCACCCACTGGAGAGAAGAAACAGCATTTCAGCACAGAGCACACAAACCCTACAAATATTTACATTTCATCCAATCCTTGCCATTACTCAGTTTGTGTAAATGCCACAAAACTAATTTAAAGAAGGAAAAACAAAATCCTCCACAGAAAGCTTCCTCTTCCAAACTAAACCTGCTCCTTGAAGACACACCAACATTCCCAAATGCAGGAGTCAGGTAGGTGATCACTGGAGAAAAGCATATCAAGGTCAAATTTAAGATTTATATTAGAATATCTGATCAACCAAAATCAAATAAACCAAACATGAACAACAAAGCTGAAGAACTCTCAGTATTGGAGGAAAGCTGGTGACTGAAGGCTGAAATCTTTAATTTAATTTTAAGCAAGTGATGACTCCCTGTGGGCACAATTCCAGCTGTGGATTCCAGACTCTGAGGAGGTTTCCTGAATTTCTGTGAGTATTGATTCACCCCCAGCACCAAAATCCAGCCACGTGCCAAAACCCCACAGCAATCACCCACAAACACCTTCATTCAATCAGCTCAAACTTTGGGATGTTCAAAGCTGCCAAATGTGGGATCTCAGCACCTCAGGACTGAGGTGTCACCGAGAGCACCCTTGGGGGGCTCGGGAGTCCTGGAATGTTCCAGAAGTGTCTGGTGGCTGGACTTTGATCCTACACAGGAGACGACACCTGTATGAGGACAGGAGGGTTTCACCGGGGTGAATGGTGAAGGGATGAGTTAGTTAGAGAGTGAAACACAGGGTTTAGGATTTCTGTACAGGGGGGTTTAGAGAAGTAAGATGGAGGAATTGGGGCGTGTCCTGTCCTTCTTCTTCTTCTTCTTCTCCTCCATCTTCTGTGGTGATGGTGGCACTTTGGGATTGGTCATTACTAAAAGTGCACTGGGCAATAAGGGTGAAAGGTATTGGGGAAAAATGATAAATATTGTACACGTAACTTTGGGTATAAAGATAGGTGACCGCCCGGAGGGAGGGGAGTGTGCTCATGGCTGGCTGCTGAGCAGAGCTCTGTCGGGCCGAGAGAAAATCTTTTAGATAAACAATTAATAAACACCGAGACCGAGAAAAGAACTGAAGCCTCTTCTGCTCCTTTGAAACGCGGCTGCCCCAAGGCCACCCCGGGCCTTTCCAGGCCATCCAAACAGCCGAAAACCGGACAGCCAAAGGCTGCAAGGCCATAAAGAATCAGGATTTAGGTGTCCTACAACCTTCTGTGCTGGGTTTTTACCTGGAGCATGCACTGCCATAAAAACCAGAGAGGAGCAGTCAGGAACAGCTCACAAAATTCAATTATTCTCCAAGCCAGCAAACTCCCCTGTGTGCATCATTTCCAAGGAAAGCTCTTTGGGATGAGGATGACATATGAAAGTTGCTGCCCTTGTGCAAACAAACCCCACCTTCCCATGAGTAAGGGCTCTGGAGAGCATCTGTCAGCCTGAAGGGTTATAAAAGTTATTATTGCTCTGCTGTTAACAGGAATTCAATTGACAGCGTTTCAAAATCACAGCAGGGCAATCAGCAAACTCTGAGCTTTGAAATGTTGTGGGGTTTTTATCTGAGGAGGGCAAAGTGCCACTCACCTTACAAACACAGGCAGCTTTTATTTAAAAAAATCCCAACACAAGCCCCACAATCACCCAAACAAACACAAAAACAGGAGCTGAGGAAGTTGGAGAAGGCTACAATGGCAGAGAGGCCTTTGGCAGCAAGTTGCAAGTGCCAGGAGAAGAAAGAATTCCCAGAAAAATTCATGTGGAACTCTAAAAAAATAATAAAAAAAAGAATTAGGATCTACAAGTTTCATCACAAGACAGTGCAGCCAAGCAGAATTGTGTGTGAGTGAATTCTGTGCCCAGAAAAGTCAGGCCCGTGAGTCAGCCTCAGATGATGTGAGCACAGCAGATCTGACTGCACTGCTTTGTTTCCTTCCCCTGCTCACAATCCATCCTCCTGCAGCAGGTCAGGACCTTTTTCCTCAAGTTCATCCAAAAAACGTTGAAAATTTTGAGCTTAGTCAAGAGGCAAAGCTCTCCATTTGTATCTCATGCTAGTTTGGGGATTGTTGGCGTTTCAAACATTCCCTGCAGAGGAATAAAAGCTGCTCCATTCCCAGGAATCCTGTGGAGTTCCAGAGCTCAGATTTCCCTGTGGAGGCTGGACAGGGAGCAGCTCCCTTCTCAGCTGAGAGGGCAGTGCCAGTGGCATCACCCATCCCAAAATAAAACACAGCCCCAGATATAGAAATAGCATTTCTCAGTGATTAACTTGTCCTCTGCTTGCATGGCCTCAACTCCTGGCTCTGATTCTGACCATCAGAGCTCCTTCTAGGAAGAGCACAGCTTGGATTTTATGGGATTTGGGAGAGGTTTTTAATGGGATTTGTTCCTGATTTTGTTCCTGATTTGTTCCAAGTGCACTGAGCAACTTCCCCTTACAGCTCCCACTGCAGGAATGTTTTCACACATTTCAGCATTGGTTGAAAAATGGAAAGGGCCAGAGTTTGAGCTCAGCTCTTCTGGGAGGAAAGGTCACACTCAGCTCTGTGTCAGCAGGGCATGAGGCTCCACAGGCATCCTCAAAGCAAAAAAACAATAAAAAAGGAGATTTTTGTGCAGGAGAAAGAGAGAAGTAGGGGAAGAGTTCACACCATTGGAAAGTTGTCTTTCCCCTCATGTTTTCCTACCATGCTCCAAGGATTGCTTTTCCTCTTCAGGGAGCTGCTCAATCCCTGATTCTCTGGGGTTATGACAACAACACCCCCTCCCCAGCCAAAATGCTCCAAAATACAGAAACAGAAGATTCTGATGCACAGCCTGACCACTACACCCAAAACTACAAAGGAAATTCATTTTACAGTGGCTGAATTGAATGGAAAAACATCCCAAAGTGCTGCCATCCATCATCACTCTGCTGGGGAAGGAGAAATGAAAATGCTGGTGGGACTTTAAAAAGTCAATGTCAACTCTATCAGTGTCTTCCCTGCCTCTTCCTGCACCTTTCACTTTTTCTCTCTTAAAATAAATACTGGAGAGGCAGCAGGTACTGGGAATTCTCAAGAATCACCCTCAAAACAATGCACACATAGAAAGTGAAGAGTTATTTCTCAGAGGAACATCTCCCCTAAGCTCTTACAGCATCCCTACATGAAACTTTCCATATCAGGGAATACAACACACAACTGTGCAATAATTTCACTATTTCTATTACAACCACATTATACAGAGTAAAAAAACCATATGCTCATACTTATGCATTTCAGTTTTGTTACCCAAGCACTCAAAATTCAACATTTTTAGGTTCTTCAATATTTAAGGCCTCTAAATTGACTTTAAAAATCACATAATTAAAAAGTTCTGCTTCAAATGAAAGGAAATATCCTTAACAATTCTGCTTTACTTACATCTAGAATATATACAGCAAATTATCAGGATTTGCATAGAAAATGGTTAAAAAAGAGTTACCAACATGCTGCTGGTTATGCAAAAACAAACAGTGTTTGTTAATTTCTACAGTTCCTGCTGGAGAACAATCCAACAAAAGGAATTTCACTGGCGACACACAGAGGCTTTGAGCTCTCTAATGTTACACATAAAAGAAGAAAAAAGGGGAAAAGGAGAGGGAAAATGTCACACTGAGAGCAGATGAGTTCTCTGTGTGCTCCTCAGAGGGATTTCAGCGCTCCGTTCTACACCAAGGCAATGCAGAGACTCAAACTCCTCCGGAACAGCAAAACCACCCAGACCCACAGAAACCCGCACGGCACACTCACAAAAACAAATGGAAATCGCAGCGGCGGCACCAAACCCAGCTCCAGCCAAGCGACAGCTCCAACTCCTGCTATAAACGATCAAACCGAGAACCGATCAAACTGAACCGATCAAACCGAATAGAACAGGCGGCTCCAGGGAAGGGAAGGTGTCCCCGCAGCCCGTTAGGCTTCTCCCAGCCAGCCCGTTCCGTACCTGCCCGCAGGTACCGACCCAGCGCTCCAGCCCCGGCCCCGGTGTCCCCCTGCCCACCGCGGCCACTCCGGGCCCTCCCCGGCACCGAACAAAGGCACCGGGAGCCGCTGCCGGCACTTCTCCCGCCCGCAGGGAAACTTCGGCAATGCCCCGGCTGCGGGGAACGAGCACCGGCCCGGCCCTGCGCGCATCCCCGGGGCTGCCCGGCCCGCCGGGGACCCAGCGGCTCCTGCGGCCGCCTCAGGCCGCGGCCCCCAGCCCCGAGCACGGCCGGGCCGCGGGCGGGGCAGGGCGGAGCGCGGCGGGCGCGGGGAGCGGAGCGGCGGCCACGGAACCGCCCCGGGCTCGCCTCAGGTGCGCGGCGGGCGCGGCCGCCCCTCACCTGCGCTGCTGCTGCTGCTGCTGCTGCCACCGCCCCCGCGCCCGGCTGGAGCCGCGCAGCAGCGGCACGGCCGCCCCTCCGCCGCCGCGGCTCCGCTCGGGCACCATCGCAGTGGGCAAGGAGCGAGATGGGAGCGGGAGCGGCTCCGGTCGCGGGACGAGGAACGGGAGCGGCTCCGGGAGCGGCCGCGGCGCCGCCGCCTTCCCTCAGCCGCGCGGCTGCGGCTGCCATGGAAATCACAACCACGCCCTGATTGGTCGCGGGCCTCGATGTGTCGCGGGCCGTCATTGGGTGGCCGCGGGTGATTGGCAGCGATAGGAGGCGTGGCCGTCGCGGTGACCCCGCCCCTCTCGCACATCTGGCGCGCACAGCTGGCCGCGGGCGGGGCGCGCACTCGTCTGGAGCGGGGACCGCACGCGCGGCAGCGTCTGGCCAGATGTGCCAGGCAGATGTTGGCGGCCCGGCCCGGCCCGCACGTCCCCCTTTGCTCACCGAGAATTATCCTTGAGTTACAAACACGGACAGAACTCTGCCAGAGTTCTGCCCCCGAGCTTGGCTTTACAGCCGGAACCTCCCAACGCAGCCCAGCTCCAGCTGTTCTGTAAATGGAGAGAAACTCCGGTGCTGACAGCCCCGCTGAGGGCTCAGGTGTCCCCTGGGGTCACACACCTGCTCTGCGGCACAGGGAGGCGCCAGCCACGTGTCCACCACGTGTGCAACTGGGAAAACATCTGGAGCAGGAGCCAGAGGCTGAGCCAGCTGCTGGCACAAACCCCAGCTGTGACCCACAGCTGGGTGAGGCAGCCAGGAAAGGAGCGAGGGTGACTCTCAGCCCCTGGAGGTGCAGCTTTACGAGGAAATTCACATCTCCAGATGAACTCACCTCTGACAAAGCTCGGCCTGAGGCCACCCTGCCCCCTCATGCCCAGTGCTCCTGTGGAAATCCAGCTTCAGCTCCTCACCAGCAGGAAAACTCGTTGGGTTGGACTTGCTAAGGTTGACACAGCGATCTGCAAATGCTAAATCCAACTGCAAACACATTTCTTCTCCACAAACACAAACCCGGATGCAGACAAACAGCCTGCAGACATGCAGGGTCACAGCAAAGGGAACAATCCCACAGGACATTCCCCAGATTGGTGCTGCCTGCCAACTGATGGGGGAAAAATCATCCAAAAATATTCAACATCCCAAAATTCAGTCTGGGAAAAGCCACAGAGAAAGAGGAAAATCACTTCTCTCTAGAGGTGAATATGGATTAGATCAGGTGCATTTTATTTGCTAAGAAAATCAATATTTGCCATGCAAGCAGATACCTGTATCCGTGACAGGGACAATTATTTTCATTTTTTGAAAAGCTCTGCCCTGTAAGTCCTGAACTTCCAGAGTATCCAGCACTTGAAAACCTTTTAAATATCCTCAGAGAGCTGCTGGGAGCCCAGAAAAACCCACAACTCCTTTCAAAGGTGGCAAAATCCCTTTCAAATCTCTTTTCCCTGACAGCTATTGATGAGCAATAAATGTCCTTTGCTCCCAAACGCAGAGGGATTTGAAGCAACGATTTCCAGATGAAACAATCTGTCTCCTGTTTCCAGTAACTTTGCCTCCATCCATTAAACAGCACTTTTCAGATGGCTTTATTGGCTTTTCTTTTACGGCTTTCTCTGTGACTCACACAGATCGTCCCTTTTAAAACCTTCCAATCAAACGGTGCCTCCGGGCTGGGGGGAAACGAGGGAAAAGGGGGAAAACGGCGCTGCTGGAGGGAGCAGCTGGAAATCCAGGCTGCACAAGTGCCCCACGCTGGGCTCTGCTTCAATCAAAGCTCACCCAGCAGCCACAGAGCAAATACTGCACAAATCTGGCACCCAGAGCTGGCTGGGTGCACACAAACACAAACAGAAGGGAAGGGGGGATTTGATTTGGTGCCAGAAGTTGGGAACGATCCCCCCAATTCCCCCTGGGCTCAGCAGGGATGAAGGAAGAGCCCAGGGGGAGCAGGACGGGGCTGCGGGGTCAGTTTGGGGTTTCTGGGCTCTGGCTGGTTTGCCCTATTTCCCCTTGGTTCCCCCTGTTTCTTCCCTGCTTCCTCCTGTTTTTTCCTTGTTTTCCCGTTTCCCCATTTTCCCTCTATTTTTTCCCTGTGTCTCCGTTTCCCCCGGTTTTGCCCTTGTTTTCCCATTTCCCCGGTTTCCCCCTATTTTGCCCATTTTTCCTTGTGTCCCCCTATTTTCCCCTGTTTCCCCATTTTCCCCTGGTTTTTCCCTATTTTTTCCTGTTACCCCATTTCCCCATTGTCCCCCCGTTTCTCCCTGCTTTTCCCTGTTTTCTCCTTTCTTTCCATTTCCCTATTTCTCCCAGTTTCCCTCTGTTTCCCCCTCTTTATCCCTGTTTTCCCCTCTTTTTCCATTTCCCTGTTTCTCCCTATTTCCCTCTGTTTTCCCCTCTTTATCCCTGTTTTCCCCTCTTTTTCAATTTCCCCCTGTTTTTCCCTGCTTCCCCCTGTTTCTTTCCCTGTTTCCCCTTTGTTTTCCCGTTTTTTCCCTGGTTCCCCCTGTTTTTCCATTTTTCCCCTGTTTCCCTCCTGTTTCCCCCTATTTTTCCCCATTTTCCCCATCACTGTCCCAGCTCCTGCCTGTTCCCATCCTCTCCCCCCCAGCTGTGTCAGGGATTGCTGATGGCAGGAGGAGGAAGCAGGAGCATCCCTGAGTTCTGGCGCTATCCAGGAGCTCAAATGAAGCTTTTTTCTCCATCTCATTTCCAGATGTGACCCACGGCACCCACCAGACTTTTCCCCCACATGGCAGAGCCCAGCTGGGCACTGCAGGATCCAGGCCAGCCCAGAGTGTCCCAGCACCAGAATCAGGGACACATTTTGTTTGCTGTCCTGATCTCTGCTAGCTGGGGTCTGGCTCATTCACAGCCCAAAATGAGGCTTTTTTCCCCCTCCCTGGACTCCCAACCCAACACTCTTCCTGCCACCAACTCCACTCCAAAATTATTCCAGAATTCAAGTCCAGTGTGAGATTTAACAGCTTGCTGCTGCAGATAGCCTGGCCCTCATCCAGGAGTATTTTACCTTAATTCCACCTCCCAATCCCAAGAATGCAAAGAATTTCCCCCCTGGCTCTGGCCAGCTCACTCCAGGAGCCCTGAGCAGGGTGAGCTGTTCTGACCAGAACTGTTAAATATGATTTTTTTCCCCTCAAATCCCTCAGCAGCAATGGCAGGACCCCATTGTGTGTCTCACATGAGAAGGATCTCTGATCTCTCCTCCATGGGGAAGCAGCTGGAGGAGGTTCAGTGCCTGTGGTTTTCATGTCTGAGGTCTCTAAAGGGAGTTTGGAAAGGCAGGGAGGGGTGAGGGACTGTGGAGAGCCTGGTTCAAGCATGGCTTAAAGAAAGAGGCCATGAAGGTATTCAGCTGAGGGAAATATAGAAGCCTGCTGTAAAGCAGCTTTTCCCAGGCTTGATTCTGTAGATAATTAAGGTTCTCAGCCACCTTTTATATAAACAACAAGATTCTCAGACCGTTCTGTCCTTGGCTGCTACTGGGAACAGACGGCCGGTCTGGGAATAGATATGAAGGTTTTGAGAACCTTTCGTGTTATGGTGGGAACACTGATCTTGGTTTCAGTAAACTAACTTCAGGTATTGTAAACAAAAAGAAGAGCTGAAGTTTTCTCTACAGCCTATCAGGAGCTCAGATTTTGCAATATGCATGAAGTGAATTAACACTGTTATAAAAAGTGCCAGATTAATGAATAAAGTAGAGTCAGATGCTAAATCAACAAAGGTGGTCGCTCCCTCACTTCAACAAAGGACTCAAAAAAATCCCTGTTAGCTCTGTTGTAGAGGTTTGGAACTGAAGGGAGGGATTTGGAGGATGTGCTAAAGCACACACAAAGGAGCAGGGGTGGATTTCAGTTTGTCCTGTGGAAATTCATTTGGGTTTTGGGTGAAATTCCAAAATCCCAAGCCCTGTGTGCCCTGTGCTGGGCATCCTTCCCTGTCCCTTGGCTCAGGGATGTGCTGAGCCCACCCTGGCACCTGGGCATTTATGGATGGGAACAAAACCACGGGGAAATGATGGGATTGGCACTTTCCTGCCACAGGGAGCTGCCAATCATTGCACAGCACAGCCCTCAGTGTGCCCTGGGGGATGCCAGGGCAGGATCCCTGCCCACAGGAGATGCCCCTGGGCTGGGGGGGATCCCAGAGCCCCGAAGCAGGGACAGGGAATGGGATTTACCCACAGCTGGCACCCAGCACCACAGATGGACCCCAGCAGTGCACAAGCACTGAACTGAGCCAAAAAACCCAACCTGGACATTCAGGAATAACTTAAAATTCCCAAAGGAGGAGAAAATCCAAGAACTGTGTCCACAAGCCTTGGAGTTCAGGGAAAACCCACAAGACACGAAGCTGATGACATTTTGCTGCACCTCAGGAGAATGAGATGTTCCTGCACCCAGATCCTGCCTGGAGCCTCACCCAGATGATTTCAGGAGCAGAGCAGACCTGTCAGCCACACAGGCAGCCAGGACAGAGCTTAACTTGGAAGGATTTTGGTGTCTGGCTCAGCTTTCCCCAAAGGAACACTCATTTTTATTGCTTTTCCCTGCAGTGCCCTTGGCAGGGCAAGGTTTGTCCAAAGCCACCCAAAGCAAGCCAGGGAATCCCTGGGGGAGCAGAAATTCCATTCCCAGGGTTTGCCAGCAAAACCCTTCAGCTGCCAGCACAGGGATCCCCCAAAACTGCAGCTCTGCATCACCCCTGTGCAAACCCGAGTGCAGCTGCACCTCCAGATTTCCCTGGATTGCCTGGCAGGGATCCCTGGCTCCTGCAGGCTTTGGACTCATCCTGATCCAGCACCAAGCAGGGTCTTCCTGCTCCAGCACCATTTCAGAAGGATTTAAACAGGATATCCAAATCAGGAGAACACAAATTTCATTTTTACAACCTTTCACCTGCTCGTGGCTCAGAGAGGATCAAGGTGATTTTTGCTCCAACCCCCAAAAAACCAGCTGAGCTATTTATTTTCTGATAAACAGCTCCATATTCCCCAGGTCTGCCTGATCCCTGCTGGTTTCTGCACGGGACAGCTGTGAACTGACCTTGCCACACGTCTGGAGAAACAATTCTGGGGGCAGGAACATCTCCATGCTCCCTCATCACAGGCACTTTAGGCATCACACCGATTTATTTCACAGGAAAAGTTTTTCCCCCAGCTGCAGGAGCCCCTGGAGGTGCAGATCTTTGGGGATTTTCCAGCTGCTAGGAAGTCCAATAAATACAGCAGGAGCTGTTTTTCCAGCCATAGGCATCTCCCCAGGCCTGGCTTGCAGACAGCTGCTGATGTGGCACGAGGACGTGTGCGGGAGGAGAGCTCATCTCCGGCACGGGGACATCCCACAATAACCCACGGCCTAATTCCTGCCCCTTCTTAGGCTTTCCTGAGGGAAAAAAAAACCCTAAAAAATCCCTAAATCAGTATTACAGAGCCTGGCTAAGCTGGAGTTTTTATAAAGTCTCTGCTGAAGGTTTTGTGTGATGTGTGATGCTCTCAGTCGACCCTTTAAGAGAAGAGGGATTTCTTATTTATTTTTCTTATTTATTTCTTATTTATTTATTTATATTTCTATTTCTTCCATATTTTTAAATTCTTGTTGCAATATCAATGGTTTGAAAAGTTTCACATGCTTTGGAAACATAGCTGAGTTTGTAAAGCTTTAGCACACTGCCCTAATAATGAGAGAAATATCTGAGTTTGTAAAGCTTTAGCACACTGCCCTAATAATGAGATAAATATCTGAGTTTGTAAAGCTTTAGCACACTGCCCTCCTAATGAGATAAATCTCCATCAGCTTGTTAATCAAGAGCTCAAAAGCAACGATCTCATCTGCACCTGGAAAATGGCACAAGGAAGTGAAAGCAGCTCACAAACACCCAAAAAATAAAATGAAAACCCACCCTGCCAAAGAGACAGGATCAAAACTCTGAAGGTTGGTCACTAATGCTGCTGATGGGATGGTGCAGCCCTTTTCTGTGAGGTTCTTAGGAGGGAAATTCAAATTTCCTGTTAAAGATGAGACAAGGGAGGATTTAAATCCCATCCCACTGTGGTTCCTGGTTCCAGATGTGTTTTCACCATTCCCTGCCTCCTGCAGGGCTCAGCTTGATGTGCCAGCTGCAAGGAACTGAATGAAACCTGAATTCTTCAGTCAGAGACTCATCCTGTTTTGTCTAAAATGCATTTTAAAAATTAAAAATATCCACATGAAATGCTCTGGAAGAGGTTCCCCAGGGAAGGGAACCCAGAGTTCATGGATTCTGGATTCTCCTGCTCACATGGGGTGAAGAGCAGGGAGTTGGACTCAATGATCTTTGGAGATCCTTTTCAACTCAATCTATTCCAGGATTTTAGAAACAATTCTATAAACACTCACATAAACACAAATATAGTGATAAATATAAATATAGTGATAAATATAAATATAGTGATAAATATAAATATAAATCTGTCCCAGCCTGTGGTTGGTGCCCACCCAGCCTCCCTCACTCCTCAACAGGACAGCAAGGAAGAGAAACTGAAAATAAAGCTCAAGGGTCAAGAGAAACTCAGGAGCCACCAAAGCTGCTGGAGGAGGAACAGGCACAGCCCTTCCTCCAATTAAAATTCCAAAATTGTCCCAAAACTCCAAAATTGTCCCAAAAGCACCTTTTGGAGCCTGGGCCAGGACACTGCTCCTGCAGGGACTGAGAAAATGGGATCAACCCTCATGAAAGCATTTGGGGAACCCTGCCAGTGCCTGCAATTGATTTTTTGCCTCAATTCCAGCCAGCTTTAATGCAACATCAGCTTGGAAGCTGTAAAACATCAGACAAACAATGTAAACCAATGCAAGCAGCAAGATTTAACAGGAAACAGGCTGTGCTCTTGGTTTTCTGGATGGGAGAGCAGCTGGCTGGGGCAGGGATGATCCCATCCAAAACTCCTCACACCCATCTGCTGATTTGCAAGGAGAAAAAAGGGAGCTGAAGGCTGATTTCATGGGGGGGTTGGTGTAAATCATCTGTTTGTGGCTTCAATTGGGACAAAAGGCAGAAAAGTCACAAAAAGAGACAGATAAAAAAATTATTAAACTAAAAAAAAAAATAATAGCAGCAGGAATGGGATGCCTGGAGATGCTGGGATTTCCTGCTTTTCGAAGGATTGGCAGTGGCATGGAGAGGAATAAATGTCTGTGCCCTGGAGCTGGAAATAGCTGCACTTAACACCTCTTTGGGGGATTTGAAGGCTGGCAGAAAGCTCCAGCAGGAATTTTCTCCTGCCAGCTGCGGCCAGGGCTGAGCTCTCCAATGGCACCGGATCCAAACACCACCAGGGACAGAGGCAGAAGCTGCTGGGAGGGCTGGGAGCCAAGGGATGGGTGGGAAGGACAGGCCCTGAGATGCTCACTGGGGTCAGCCCAGCTGATCTAATCCCTAAATCCACTCCAGTCCATTCCCATCCCTTTGCTCACCTCCCTGCTCCTGCTGCAAGGCCCTGGCAGGGGTTCCTGCTCCAGGGATCCCCACAGGGCAACGCTGCTGAACCCCACTGCTCCCAGAACTCAGCCTGGGCTTCCACTGCCATGGATCCCACCCAGCTCCTGGCAGAGCATCCAAATCTCCCCCAAAATCCGACCTCAACTCACAGCACTGCAGGATTTCATCTTTTGAGGCTCCACCAGGTCATTGATCCAGCCTTTTCCACCAACCCCACAGATGCTGGAGAAGGGCTCAGCCTGATTTCCAGCAGCTCAGGATGATCTCTGCCCAAGCAAAGGCAGCTCAGGAAACACTTTGGGTTTTGGGGATCTCTTCCCACAAGCTGCTCCTTCCATGGATCCCACCCAGCTCCTGGCAGAGCATCCAAATTTTCCCCAAAATCTGACCCAAACTCACAGCACTGCTGGATTTCATCTTCTGAGGCTCCACCAGGTGATTCCAGGCAGATCCAGCCCTTCCCACTGACCCCAGAGGTGCTGGAGAAGGGCTCAGCCTGATTTCCAGCACCTCAGGAGGATCTCTGCACACACTTTGGGATTTTGGGGATCTCTTCCCACCAGCTGCTTTTCCATGGATCCCACCCAGCTCTTGGAAAAGCATCTCCCCCAAAATCCAACCTCAACTCACAGCACTGCAGGATTTCATCTCTGGAGGCTCCACCAGGTGATTCCAGGCAGATCCAGCCCTTCCCACTGACCCCAGAGGTGCTGGAGAAGGGCTCAGCCTGATTTCCAGCAGCTCAGGATCATTTCCAGCAGCTCAGGATGATCTCTGCCCAAGCAAAGGCAGCTCAGGACATGCTTTGGGATTTTGGGGATCTCTTCCCACCAGCTGCTTTTCCTTCCCCACCCACTTTTATAGGAGCCTGCTGGCTCCCATTGGCTCAGGACACCCTTTTTACAGCAACCACTCTGCCCCATTTCAATTGCATTCAATAATTCCTCAGCTCATTGTCCTGCAGAGATTAGTTACACATAAACATATTTGAATGATTAACTCCTGGGCTCTGCTGAGGCCCCAGCAGAAAATGCTGAATCCAAAGGCTCCCTCTGACTCTCCCTGCCTCACCAAAATATTGTGGTTTTCCTTGGAGCCTTTGCTCCTGGCCTGCTCCAACCAGCTCAGCTGGCACTGGAGGGAAGATTTCAGCAGGGAAAAGGAAGGAAAAACTCAAAACCCCAAGAGGAAGAAGCAGTGTTTGGAGTCAGTCAGAGTTTGGGGTGAAAAGCTGCAGATCCCATCTCATCCCACTAAACCTGGTGGCTTCCAAGGGTGACAAGAGGGCAGCACAGGGATGGGTGACCCCTGGCAACCCTCCAGCAGGTTTTGGGGAGCATGAGGAGCATTTGGGGCCATTTCCAGTGGTTTGAGCTGCTCTTCCCTGTGCTGAGTCTCACCTGAGGAGGTGACACAGGCCAGGGGGTCCTGTCCCCCTTGGAGCAGCCCATGGGGAGGGGAAAGAGGCAAATTCCTGCTGAGCCCATGGCTGGAGGCAGGATGCTGAAGAAGGAAAGGGATGAGGTTTAAACTGGCCTGGATTAGCCCATTTTCATCCCCCAGTCTGCTCACCCAGCTGGGCAGGGGGAAGCAGCAGCTCTTGGGGTGATGAAGAGCAAACCTGCAGGGAGGAAGAGCTGGATCCCATCTGGAGGGTGATGAACAGCAAACCTGCAGGAGGAAGAGCTGGATCCCATCTGGAGGGGGTGATGAAGAGCAAACCTGCAGGAGGAAGAGCTGGATCCCATTTTTAGGGGGTGATGAAGAGCAAACCTGCAGGAGGAAGAGCTGGATCCCATTTGGAGGGTGATGAAGAGCAAACCTGCAGGGAGGAAGAGCTGGATCCCATTTGGGGGGTGATGAAGAGCAAACCTGCAGGAGGAAGAGCTGGATCCCATTTGGAAGGAGGTGATGAAGAGCAAACCTGCAGGAGGAAGAGCTGGATCCCATCTGGAAGGGGTGATGAACAATAAACCTGCAGGAGGAAGAGCTGGATCCCATTTTTAGGGGGTGATGAACACCAAACCTGCAGGAGGAAGAGCTGGATCCCATTTGGAGGGTGATGAAGAGCAAACCTGCAGGAGGAAGAGCTGGATCCCATTTGGAGGGTGATGAAGAGCAAACCTGCAGGAGGAAGAGCTGGATCCATTTGGAGGGTGATGAAGAGCAAACCTGCAGGAGGAAGAGCTGGATCCCATTTTAGGGGGTGATGAACAACAAACCTGCAGGGAGGAAGAGCTGGATCCCATTTTTAGGGGGTGATGAAGAGCAAACCTGCAGGAGGAAGAGCTGGATCCCACCAGGTTCTGTGTGGGTGTTTCCAGTCCTTCCTTTTCCCTCCTCTCTCATGGCTGCTGCACCCCTGAGCCAGGGTTTTGTGTGAGGAGATGCAGGAACCACACAAAAGGGAAAATGCAGATGAATTTGGAGGGTATTAAAAAGCCAGCAGATGACAGAGGGGATGGAGATTGGACACTGCAGCTGGTGAGGCTGGAAGGGCTCCAGAGCTCAGGGCTCAGCCAAGGCCAGGAAGGTGAATCCTGTCCCACTTTCCCCACAGGACCAAGGACACCAGTGCACTCAGATGGGGACTGGGATGGTGCAGAGCACCCAAAGTGCCTGTTCTGCACATTTCTCCAAATCTCACCTGCCTTTTGTCCACCCCAGACATTTCAGAGCTCAGCGTGTGTTGCTCATCCCTGTCCTGGTCTGGGGCACTCAGAAAACTGAAAACATCAAATTAATAAAAAACCAGCATTGTTTTAGAGCCCTCTCAGCCCTGTACAATGACCCACAGATGGCCATAAAAGCCCTCAGGTTCCTCTCCCTCCTTCACACACAACAAAAACTTGGGAGATTCTTTTAGACCTGGCAAAAATCTCTCTAGTCCATGTTTAAATTCTCCAGCACATCCCCAGGAGTTAAATTCCACTCTGGTTATGGGTAGCAATAAAAGAAAAAAAAATAGGAAAAGCCTGAAAGTGGCCAGGCTGAGGTGCACAAAGCCTTTGCTGAGTTCTCTCTGCCAAAACCCAAAGTGTGTCACAAGTTTAGCTCCCAGCAAAGGGCAGTGGACGTGGTGCCAAGCAAGGCAGGCAATGTGTGGGATGCAGAACGTGCTGTCTGCACACTGCCCTGGCACAGCTGCCACCCCAGGGCTGGCACAGGCAAGGAAAAGTTTCATCAGAGAAAATGCAGCACAGAAAAATCTCTGTGTGTGTGTGCATGGAAAGAGAAAAAGATCTCTGTGTGTGTGCATTTTTTCCCTGGTTTTCCCCTGTTTTTTTCCTGTTACCCCATTTCCCCATTGTTCCCCTGTTTCTCCCTGCTTTTCCCTGTTTTCCCCTCTTTTTATCCTGTTCCCCTGTATTTCCCCTGTTTCCCCTTTTTCTTCCCTGCTTTTCCCCTGTTTTTCCTTCTCTTTTTCCATTTCCCTGTTTCTCCCTGTTTCTCCCTGTTTTTTCCCTGGTTTTCCCCTGTTTTATCCTGTTACCCCCATTTCCCCATTGTTCCCCTGTTTCTCCTTGTTTTTCCCTGTTTCCCCTCTTTTTCCATTTCCCTGTTTCCCCCTCTTTTCCCTGGTTTTCCCCTGTTTTTCCCTGTTACCCCATTTCCCCTGTTTCTCCTTGCTTTTCCCTGTTTTCCCCTCTTTTTCCATTTCTCTGTTTCTCCCTGTTTTTCCCCTGTTTTCCCCTGTTTTTTTCCTGTTACCCCATTTCCCCATTGTTCCCCTGTTTCTCCCTGCTTTTCCCTGTTTTCCCCTCTTTTTCCATTTCCCTGTTTCTCCCTGTTTCCCTCTGTTTTTCCCTGGTTTTCCCCTCTTTTTCAATTTCCCCCTGGTTTCCCCTGTTTTTACTTGCTTCCCCCTGTTTCTTTCCCTGTTTCCCCCTTGTTTTCCCATTTTTCCCCTGGTTTTCCCTGTTTCCCTCTGTTTTTCCCCTGTTTTCCCCTCTTTTTCAATTTCCCCCTGGTTTCCCCTGTTTTTCCTTGCTTCCCCCTGTTTCTTTCCCTGTTTCCCCCTTGTTTTCCCATTTTTTCCCTGTTTTTCCCTTGTTTTCCCCTGTTTCCCTCCAGGAGCAGGATCCAGAATAATCCCAGCTTGGGCTGGGGTGGATTGAGCTGGAGGGGCCCAGCACAGCCAGGGGAAGGGAATGGTTCTGGACAGGGTCAAATTTAAGGCAGTGGAGTAATTTTTGACCAAATGAAGAAAAATTCAAGAGAAAACTGTGGTTAAGATCATCCTGAAAGGATTTTAGATTTTAGATTTTCTGTGCTGACAGGCACTGACCCCCCCAAGAGAACACTGAGGCTGTGGAGAAAAATTAAATCTAAATAAAATTAAATTCCAAAATTAAATGATAGAACTGGGATTATAAGTGTGTAGTTTGAATAGAAGTGTGTAATACCACATGGTAGAAAACTTAAAGTTTTAGAATATAGTAATATATATTTAAAAATATATCATATATATATTAAAAATATATATAAAGTAATATAATATAAAGTTTGGTAAGATAGAAGTATCACATAATATATAGAAGCATAATACATATAATACATAATATATAGTGTAATATATAATATATAACATATAATATACAATATGTAATAGAATATATAATACATTATATAATATACAATATATTGTATATTATATATTATATATTACATATGTAATATTATATATGTTATATGTTATATATAATATACACAAAATATATTATATAATATATAAAATAGAATCTATACAATAGAAGTATTATATAAATATATAGTTTGATAAAATAGAAGTTTTAGGCCAGAGACTCGTCCTTCTTCTTTACCTTCTTCATGAGTTTAGGTAGTTTTGTGTAATTAGATAAAAAAAATGTGCATTGCAGGCCATGGGTAATTAGTTACTAAATTAAATGTAAAAAAATATTTAAGTATAATTTCTTAATTAGTTTATCCTTAAAAAGCCTGTAAAGAGAGAGCTACAGCTCCATTTTTAGTCTGTTCCCCTTTCTCAGCCCTGAGCAGAGCCAAACACACACAACAGGGGAAAATAGTGAGGGAGAGATAAGAAATGAGAAAATTGAAAGTAATATCCATTTCTTAAATATCCAGGAAATGCTGAGTTTCTTCTCAGAACTCACATTTACCTTTCCTGCACCCCCAGAGCCACTCAGTGCCACCTTCTCTGCTCCAAGATGAGGAGGGTCCATCTCCTGTGGTTAATTAAGGGGATAATTGAGGGAATAAAAAGCAATGTGGGAGACTGGCAGATCTTCTGTGTGATATTCAGGACACTGGGAAATCCCATCAGCAAGGTGATATCTGCATAAATCATTCCTGATCTGGGGGCTCTGACCCAGAAAAGACCAAACAACACAACTCAAACCTGTGCTCAGAGCAAATCCTCACCTGAATTTACAGCTTTAAAACCAATTTCTTGATGCAGTGCACAAGCCACAAGCCCAGAGCCTTTCCAGTGTTGTTGGATTTTTAGGGGAATTATTGTTTCCAAGGCATGGATGGGGTCACAGAGGGCTACCAGCTGTTAACATCTGGAACTGATACACTGAAAGGTTCAGTGCAGCAGCCAGTGAGGAGCTCTGCACCCTGCACCATCCCACAGCACCAGCTGCTGGCAGGAACCCAGCCCAGCCACAAATCAATGCCCAGGATGGAACACCCAGCTCCAGGCATCTGCTGCAGATATTTACAGGCTGCTCCAGCTGCTTTTGATATGTTCAGAACAAATCTCAGTAACTTCATTTTAGATCAAAATGTAAACACTTGCAGCCTGTCAAACAAAATCAGGGGCTGCTGTGAATAAAATTGTTAATTTTAAAATTAATTGTGTGTCTTTCCATGCTATGATCCACTTATCTCTCGTTTTCTTTCCCTTTTGGAGAGAAAAATATACATTGAGGTATCACAAACCCATCAAGGACTTTCCCCCTCCAACCCCAAACAAACCCAGTCCAGCCTTGGAAGGCATTTAATGAATGATAAATGATCTTTTAAAAGGCAACAAATATATTTTTCCAATAATTTTCTTTCCTCTCCAAACATCAAAGAAGCTTAAATACCATGGAAACAAATATGACAAATCTCCCAGACAGTGGAATTTATCAGTCCCTTTCATACACTGCACAACTGAAGCTCAGAAAGCACAAATTCTCTGCATAAAAACACAAAATAAACCCATGACAGAGCTGAGGGGGGAAAAAAAGCCAGATATTGTGATTTGATCTCGTCTGTAAGTCACAAAACTCCCAGGATGTACTTAAAATTTTATTTCTATTTCCAGTACATCATAATAATTATAAAAGAATGGTCTGCAACCACAATTTAAACCAGTGGCTGACTTTGTGTGGATATTCACACACAGATGATTTATTATAATCACAAAGGCTTTCAACATGAAATACTTGATCCTGAAATCCTTCATCACACAAAAAAGCTCAGGAAATTCTGCTTCATCCAGGCCTGACTCTCATTTTCCCAGACCAGATGAAGAGCTCAGTGTTGCCTCATTTATTCCTCCATCTCAGGAGCGCCTTGTGTGTGTGTGAATATTGCAATAAATGCTCAGAGGCACAGACACCCCAATATTCTGCTGGTTGGGCACTCCCAGCTTTGATTTCACAGCTCCAACCCCCCCAGCTCCCAGGTTTCAGTGCAGTTTGCTGAATCTGGATCTTTTTTATTTAGAAGGGACTCTCAGACACCCTTGAGTTGCCCTCGCACAGATCCTCTCAATTCCAGGATGCCCAGATTTGGGAGCTCCTGCTGTGCAAACAGCCCCAAAATTGGCTTTGCACTGCTCTGGAAGCCACTTGGGGAACTGCAAAGCTGAAAGGAAAATTCTCATTGCAGCTCTGCTGTGCTGATTCTGTGGGGAAAGGAAAAATCCCCAAAGATGCAGAGCCCCAGCACTGCTGAGGCTGCTCCACTGCAAACCCTGGCACTGCCACCCCCGCTCATGACAAAACCCCCAAACAATGGTGTCCTTTTCCCTGCTTCCTTGTGAACAATTGGCTCCCTCATCACCTCCAAATCACAAAAATCTGAATCTATTTTATAGTTATAATACAGGATTGAACTGGTGTCAAGCCCAGAGTAACAGCAGCTGGTTCTCTTCTGGAGGTGCTGCCTGCTATGCCTGGTCACCTCTGTGCTCTGCTGCCATTGCTGAGTCCCTGTGCTGCTCCTCAGGGTCCCCTGGCAGGATGTTGGTGACTGTCTGCAGCAGGGACTCGATCTGCTCCTCTGTCAGCCTCTCCTCGCTTTCCTCCACCATCTGCAGGGCAAAAAAAACCAAAAAACCCCCATTGGCATCATCAAATCCACACTTCCTCCCTCAGGGAGAAGGACTCAGCTCAGCAGGGAAGACTTTGTCAAGACACAGCCTGAGCTCATCAGAAAAGCATTTTACAAAGCAGGACTCTTGGAATATTTTGAAAAAAAAAAAAAAGAGAAAAGAAAGAACTCCATTGTTCAGCACGACAATTGGCACTGTGTAATGAGATCCTGATTTCCTTACAGCAAGGCAAACACCACCCTGGGAACAGCCTGGCTTCCCCTAAAGCCTCCCTCAACCTCCACATCCTTGTCCTGAGCCAGGCTTTTCCTTCAGCTCAGATGCAACCTCACTTTCCTGACCTTTCTCCCAAATTTCTGTGTTTTCATGGGATATCCTGAGAGGAATTCCCTGGACCTTGGCATCTCATGCAGTACCTGCAGGAAATAATCAGCCCATAAAAGAAACCACCTCATCCTACAGCAGCTGTACCCCACTGGAATTTGCTTGGATTGGGAGACTCCTGGATATAAAGACATTTAAAGCTCTGAGCAACATCAAAAGCACTGTCATGACTCAACTCCATGATTCCAGGAGATTAATGAGGGACCCACTCCCACTGTGGAGCTGTGGCAGCTTTTCCATCACTGCTACCAGTAAAACAACTGCCCTAATTTATAGGCAGCTGTTAAAAGGGAAAAAAGCTTGTCAGAGGACTGGAAAAGCAAGTCAGAAGAACTCTTCAAACACAAATGAAACCAATTAGGATTGTGGGGTTTGAGTTGTCTTTTTTTTACAGCAAGTCCTTGAGAATGGCCTTTGAAGAGCAGTGATTTACAGTAATGATGTTCCAAGTCAATGCAGGTTTAATCAGCTCTAGCTGCAAACTGCCAGCTCTTCAGATGCCTTCTGAAAAGCAGAGTGGGACTTCAACTCATTTTTGTGCAGAGGACTCTGAAGAAAAACAATCTGATCATCTTTCATCAGGATCATCCCCAGATCTGCACACACACAGAGAATCCGCTCCTCAGCAAAAGGCAGACGCTGAATTTCCATTTGTTAATGACTTTCTGGGGACTACCCCCATCAAAGGATGGAATCCCTGTGGAGTGGCTTTCCAGGCTCAACAACTACTGTAGGACTCAGGCTTGAACAGCAGCCCTGGCTCTGCTCCCCAGCAGCTGCTGCTCTGCACTCCCTGTGCTCACACTCCCTCACATCCTCCTGCCCTGCCTGGGAGAGCCCCTGGGGCTGAATCCTGCCAGCAATTCCCCCAGGGAATCATCTCAGCTCACCTTGGAGCATCAGCACCACTCCAGGAAAGGTGGAAGTAGAAGATATCCCTGGAACTAAATGTTCTTTAGATCTCTCCCAGCCCAAACTATTCTGGGATTGGGATTCCATGATCAGTTCTGCTCCACCACGCCTTGGTGCCAGTGCTGCTGACAAATCCCTCCTCTGCAATTGTGGGATCTCAGCACCTCAGGACTGAGGTGCAGTCACCGAGAGCACCCTTGGGGGGCTCGGGAGTCCTGGAATGTTCCAGAAGTGTCTGGTGGCTGGACTTTGATCCTACACAGGAGACGACACCTGTATGAGGACAGGAGGGTTTCACCGGGGTGAATGGTGAAGGGATTGGTTAATTAGAGAGTGAGACACAGGGTTTAGGATTTCTGTACAGGGGGGTTTAGAGAAGTAAGATGGAGGAATTGGGGCGTGTCCTGTCCTTCTTCTTCTTCTTCTTCTCCTCCATCTTCTGTGGTGATGGTGGCACTTTGGGATTGGTCATTACTAAAAGTGCACCGGGCAATAAGGGTGAAAGGTATTGGGGAAAAATGATAAATATTGTACACGTAACAATGGGTATAAAGATAGGTGACCGCCCGGAGGGAGGGGAGTGTGCTCATGGCTGGCTGCTGAGCAGAGCTCTGTCGGGCCGAGAGAAAATCTTTTAGATAAACAATTAATAAACACCGAGACCGAGAAAAGAACTGAAGCCTCTTCTGCTCCTTTGAAACGCGGCTGCCCCAAGGCCACCCCGGGCCTTTCCAGGCCATCCAAACAGCCAAAACCGGACATGCAATGAGCTCTGCTGCTCAATCTCACAGAGGATGCTCAGCCCGCCTTTCAGACTGGATTAAGGGGTTATTCTTTTCTGGAATTGGGGTTATTCATTTCATTTCTGTTACACTCCATCCCAAGGTGGGGTAGGTGCTGTGGGAGCAGGAGCTGCACAAAGAACCAGCCCAGGAGCTTTGGGCACCTGGATCACTCCAGGCAGGATCACTGAGCCAAGGTCTCCCAGATTTGTCACCATCCCTCAGAAAACAGCACTTGGCCTTGTTCAGGTTTGATTTATTGCATCCATAAAGTCCAACTCTCTTCCCATTTTAATTTTATCTGTATCTGTATCTCCTCTCCCTGTTTTTCCCTCCACTTTCTCCTTTAGGTGCTTGCTCAGATGACACCAAAACTCAAACAAAAACAGGGGATGGAGCTCCCAAATTCCCTTCTGCTGACACATCCAGAGGGAAGTGGGAATTCCTTCAATTCCTGCAGGGATTTCTGATCAGCTCTTACCAACTCCTGACTTTAGGCAGAACATGTGAATTCTAATCCTGCTTTCTTCCCTGCTCCCCGGTGACTCCAGATGAGGAATGCCCCAGTCCCAGCAGGAGCAAGCCCTGGGATGTGATTCTGTGGCCCAGCACGAGGCAGGCACAGACACAGCAGCTCTGGGGTTGCTCTGCAGCCCCAGAAATCCCAGCTGAGCACCAAGCTGATGAAACAAAACCATCTCTGCTCTTTCAGATGCTCTGGTGCTCTAAGTGATCTCATTAAAATGTTGTTCTAGAGATGCCAGACCCTGCACTGAGGAGGGGATGGAGCTCCTAAATTCCCTCCTGCTGACACATCCAGAGGGAAGTGGGAATTTCTTCAATTCCTGCAGCAAAATTCACCTTTTGGGGCCTCTCCAGCAGCTCTCAGGAATCACCCACAGACACAAATCAACACTTAACAGGATGGACAGACAGCTTCTCAGTCAAATTAGTCTTCTTAGTCAAATTAGTCTTATATAAAGACTAATAACTAAACCTGAAACAATGGGACGAGAAATGTATCTAAGGTAAGGAGTTTCTACCTCTGCCATTAAATCAAGTAATGATGATTTAATTTGTCCAAAGATACATTAAACACATCATATCTTGCTGTTACCAGGAAAGTAATAACAACAAATAAAAGCGATTCTCTGGGAAATTATTTGGTGCTAGCAAACTATTGAAGAAAATTCAAAAATACAAAGAAAGAAATCTCTCCATAATCTCATTTCAGATTGAAGATGTCATGGTGCACTAAGTAAATCAAAACTGCTCTCAAGATGGAAGGTGTAGAATTTGAAGGCATAGAGCTGGTGACAACCACAAAAAAGGCCCTCCTGCTGACACATCCAGAGGGAAGTGGGAATTTCTTCAATTCCTGCAGCAAAATTCACCTTTTGGGGCCTCTCCAGCAGCTCTCAGGAATCACCCACAGACACAAATCAACACTTAACAGGATGGACAGACAGCTTCTTAGTCAAATTGGTATTTCAGCCTTATTTTGTTGTGATATTATTTGAGATTTCAAAGGCTCAAAAGCACAAACTGTGAAAATAAATTTTTTTCCACTCTTTCAGGAAGTGAAAAAACCAGCCTGAGACGATTTATGACAACATCAGCAGTGAGGAAGCAGCAAAACAATGAGCCAAAAGGAAAAATTCAAAAATTAAGCCCAGACAGCATGTAGATAAAGAGGCAAAGGAAATTGTTAAAGGAAACCAGATCTCAGGGGAACAGGAGGTCACTCATCCCACATTCAGCAGATGCTCTCAGCCTTCAGATTTACAGCTGCAAGACAAAACACCTCTGATGCTGAGAGCACCAAGAAATACGGCGCTGAGGAGAGAAATGAGATGTAAAAAGCAGCTCAAGAGGCAAAAAAAACCCCAAATGGGTTCAGGTGCCTCCTTTTCCAGCAGCAATTTCCCCAATCCTGGAGGAAATGTCCAGCCAAAAACCCTGCACTGGCTGAAGCTGCTCCAGAGCCAGACTGAGCCCATAAGCAGCCAGGAATGCAAAGTTTAGAGTAAAGAAAACAAAAATGCAAATGTGGGGAGGGAGGGGATGAGCTCAGATGTTGATGTTGGCAGCGCCAGCCAGCCCTAATGGGAACAGCGCCCCTCTCAGAGGGTGCCATGGGAAAAGTTTGGGGTGATTCTGAACAAAGTTTGGGGTGTTTCTGATCAAAGTCTGGGGTATTTCTGGCTAAAGTTTGGGGTGTTTCTGATCAAAGATTGGGGTATTTCTGACCCAAGTTTGGGGCATTTCTGACCAAAGTCTGGGGTGTTTCTGATCAAAGATTGGGGTGTTTCTGACCCAAAGTTGGAGTGTTTCTGACCTGAATTTGGGGTATTTCTGACCAAAGTTTGGGGTGTTTCTGACCAAAGTTTGGGGTGTTTCTGATCAAAGTTTGGGGTGTTTCTGATCAAAGATTGGGGTATTTCTGATCAAAGATTGGGGTGTTTCTGACCAAAGATTGGGGTGTTTCTGACCAAAGTTTGGGGTGTTTCTGATCAAAGTTTGGGGTATTTCTGATCAAAGATTGGGGTGCTTCTGACCAAAGTTTGGGGCATTTCTGACCAAAGTTTGGGGTGTTTCTGACCAAAGTTTGAGGTGTTTCTGACCAAAGTTTGGGGTGTTTCTGATCAAAGATTGGGGTATTTCTGATCAAAGTTTGGGGTGTTTCTGATCAAAGTTTGGGGTATTTCTGACCAAAGTTTGGGGTGTTTCTGACCAAAGTTTGGGGTATTTCTGACCCAAGTTTGGGGTGTTTCTGACCAAAGATTGGGGTGTTTCTGATCAAAGTTTGGGGTATTTCTGACCAAAGTTTGGGGTATTTCTGACCCAAACTGGGCTATTTCTGACCAAAGCTTGGGGTGTTTCTGACCCACATTTGGGGCATTTATGACCAAAATTTGAGGTGTTTCTGACCAAAGTTTGGGGTATTTCTGACCAAAGTTTGGGGTATTTCTGACCAAAGTTTGGGGTATTTCTGTCCCAAGTTTGGGGTGTTTCTGACCAAAGTGCTGCTGGCCTCAATATCTGCAGATTTGGGTGAGGAGCAGAAGTGGGGAGTGTGACAGAAATGTAATTTCTGCATGAAAAGAGAATTTGCTGCAGCACATCAATGTCATTCATCACCACACCCAGAGTGTGCTACCTGTGAAAATGGGATTATTCACTCACCTCAGGACTCACCCATCATCTCTATTTCACCCAAATTAGAGCAGTTTGATACTCAATTTTCATCGCAATATATTCATAACATCAGCAATGCTCCCATTTAGTTTCCACAATGCTCTACATCTAATCAAAGAGGAAAACTTTATAAATTAAGTGGTGTAAAATTCTCCCAGCTCAAAGAAAAAGCAGCATGGTCCCCCTGCAGCTCCAACTGAATTCTCAGAAATTCACAGCCAGCCCATTAAGATAATCCCAGGGATTAAAGTGTTTATCAATAAATTAAGGTGTAAATAAATGTCACAGACAAATGGAAGCACAAAATCACTCAGGACTGTCTAAATTCCTTTTTTTACTCAGTGAAACAAGGACCAACATCCTTAATTCAAACCATACCTATCTTTTGTGCTTTCCCAAATAAAAACAGAATTTAAGAGACTTCATCCTCCTCCCTGTGCTGCTTTCAGTGCTGATGTTTATTTGGTTTAATCTCCTGAGCCATAACAATAAATCAAGAAAGAAGAATAAATAAAGCCACACTGAAGAACCCCAAAAAGTCCTGAAGGAACTGAGAAATTCTCTCAGCATTTGATCCACAAACCTCAGCATCAAAGAACAACCTGGGGGTTAAAAGCTCTTGTTCATTGGAATAATAAGCTGAGAATTAGATTTTTAAATAATCAGTGAAAGGATGATTTAAAAATATTATTATAAATTATTATAAATTATTATTATTAAATTATTATAAATTATTGTTATTAAATTATTATAAATATTATTTAAATAAAGGAAATAGGGGCTCTGATCATTTCCAAAGCAATCATTTACCTCCAGCGGGGCAGGGAGGTGTCTGATGAGAAAATCACTGTTATTTGAGCAGGGATTTGAAACTGCTCAGCACCACATCAACAGCAAAAAAGACATTAAAAACAGAAATCAAATAAAAGAGTGAATGATTGAATTAATGTCCCTCAGAGATAATTAACCAAAGGCAAGGCAAAACACGTGGTTGAGAAAATAAACTGTTTAAACCCCCCTAAGAGCTTTCATTTTCCAGAATCTTTTCCAGTATAAAAGACAACGTGCCAGCCTGTAAGTATGAAATTCTCCAAGGTAGAAATACATTTTTAAAAGTCAAAATCTGCTTTTCCATTCTGAGAGAACTTTATTTTATATATTTATATATAAATATATATTTAATATAATATATTATAGTTAATATCTTATATTTAAAAATCTATTATATAAATATATAAATATTTATATAATTAGTTTATATTTAATATATTTCTTTAAATATATAAATATTTATTTAAATATATATTTAATATTATATATTATCGTTAACATTTTATATTTTAAAATATATTATATAAATATATAAATCTTTATAAAATTAGATTATAATTACTATATTTCTTTAAATATATATAATATCTATTATATATTAATATTTTATATATATTATACGTACAATAATATATAATATATATTTCAATATATAAATATAAATATTTATATAAAAGAGTTTATATTTAATATATTTCTTTATATAAATATATATTTAAATATGTATTTAATATAATATATTATAGTTAATATTTTATATTTTAAAATCTATTATATAAATATATAAATATTTATATAAAATGGTTTATATTTAATATATTTCTTTAAATATATATAATATGTATTATATCTATTATATATTAATATTATATATAAATACATACAATAATATATTTCAATAAAAATATATAAATATTTATATAAATATTTAATGTTATATATTTCTTTAAATATATGTAATATCTATATTATATATTATATCTATTATATATTAATATTATATATATTATATTATACATACAATAATATATAATATATATTTCAATATATAAATATATAAATATTTATGTACAATATTTTATATTTAATACTATATATTTCTTTAAATAGATATAATATCTATTATATATTAATATTATATATATTACACACATAATAATATACAATACATATTATTGTATATAAATAGAATGAATAGTAAATATATATAAAAATATATATACCTATATGTATATTTATATATTATTTTTGTATAATATTTTCTGTGTAGGCAGGATAACAATGAAAGTAGGACAGAGGGGAAGGCACAGCCACAATGGCTGCTTTCCATCAGAAAGTTTATACCCATTTCTCATCCTGCATTACTGCTCATTTCTTTTTAGAATTTCTGATTTTAGTGTAGCAAAAAACCATTTAAAACAGGGAAGATGTAAAAAAATCAAGTATTCCATCAGAGAGCTGCACAGCAAAAAATATAAAATATATTCTTATTTAAAATACTTTTAGAAGTCACCTTTGATGACTACAATGGGCATTTTAAATTAAAAAAAAAGAGGTGGAGAATTGGTCTGAGAGGAAGCTGAGTGGATTTGAAGCAGGGAAGATGCAAAAAAATAAAGTATTTAAAACAGGGAAGATGTAAAAAAAATCAACTATTCCATCACAGAGTTGCACAGCAGAAGATATTAAATATATTCTTATTTACAATACTTTCCTAAATCACCTTTATTGACTGCATTGGGCATTTTAAATTAAAAAAAGCGAGGTGGAGAATTGGTCTGAGAGGGTGCTGAGTGGATTTGAAGCAGGGAAGATGTAAAAAAATAAAATATTTAGAATAGGGAAGATGGAAAAAAATAAAGTACTCCATCACAGAGCTGCACAATATTAAATATATTCTTATTTGCAATACTTTGATAAATCCCATTTAATGACTGCATTGGGCATTTTAAATGGAACAAAGAGAGGTGGAGAATCTGAGAGGAAGCTGAGTGGATTTGAAGCAGGGAAGATGTAAAAAAATAAAGTATTTAAAATAGGGAAGATGTAAAAAATAAAGTATTTAAAACAGGGAAGATGTAAAAAAATCAAGTATTCCATCACAGAGCTGCACAGCAGAAGATATTAAATATATTCTTATTTACAATACTTTGATAAATCACCTTTAATAACTGCATTGGGCATTTTAAATGGAACAAAGAGAGGTGGAGGATCTGTCTGAGAGGAAGCTGAGTGGATTTGAAGCAGGGAAGATGTAAAAAAATAAAGTATTTAGAATAGGGAAGATGTAAAAAAGTCAACTATTCCATCACAGAGCTGCACAGCAAAAAATATAAAATATATTCTTATTTAAAATACTTTTAGAAGTCACCTTTGATGACTACAATGGGCATTTTAAATTAAAAAAAGAGAGGTGGAGAATTGGTCTGAGAGGGCTCTGAGAGGAAGCTGAGTGGATTTGAAGCAGGGAAGATGTAAAAAAATAAAGTATTTAGAATAGGGAAGATGTAAAACATAAAGTACTCCATCACAGAGCTGCACAATATTAAATATATTCTTATTTACAATACTTTGATAAATCACATTTAATAACTACATTGGGCATTTTAAATGAAACAAAGAGAGGTGGAGAATTGGTCTGAGGGGAAGCTGAGTGGATTTGAAGCAGGGAAGATGCAAAAAAATAAAGTATTTAAAATAGGGAAGATGTAAAAAATAAAGTATTTAAAACAGGGAAGATGTAAAAAAGTCAACTATTCCATCACAGAGCTGCACAGCAAAAATACTAAATATATTCTTATTTGCAATACTTTGATAAATCACATTTAATAACTACATTGGGCATTTTAAATGGAACAAAGAGAGGTGGAGGATCTGTCTGAGAGGGTGCTGAGTGGATTTGAAGCAGGGAAGATGTAAAAAAATAAAGTATTTAAAACAGGAAGATGTAAAAAAAATAAAGTATTTAGAATAGGGAAGATGTAAAAAAATCAAGGATTCCATCACAGAGCGGAACAGCAAAAATACAAAATATATTCCTATTTGCAATACTTTGATAAATCACATTTAATGACTGCAGTGGGCATTTTAAATGGAACAAAGAGAGGTGGAGAATCTGAGAGGAAGCTGAGTGGATTTGAAGCAGGGAAGATGCAAAAAAATAAAGTATTTAAAATAAGGAAGATGTAAAAAATCAACTATTCCATCACAGAGCTGTACAGCAAAAATACTAAATATATTCTTATTTGCAATACTTTGATAAATCCCATTTAATGACTGCATTGGGCATTTTAAATGGAACAAAGAGAGGTGGAGAATCTGAGAGGAAGCTGAGTGGATTTGAAGCAGGGAAGATGCAAAAAAATAAAGTATTTAAAATAAGGAAGATGTAAAAAATCAACTATTCCATCACAGAGTTGCACAGCAGAAGATATTAAATATATTCTTATTTACAATACTTTCCTAAATCACCTTTATTGACTGCATTGGGCATTTTAAATGGAACAAAGAGAGGTGGAGAATCTGAGAGGAAGCTGAGTGGATTTAGAACAGGGAAGATGTAAAAAAATAAAGTATTTAAAATAGGGAAGATGTAAAAAATAAAGTATTTAAAACAGGGAAGATGTAAAAAAAATCAACTATTCCATCACAGAGTTGCACAGCAAAAATACTAAATATATTCTTATTTGCAATACTTTGATAAATCACATTTAATTACTGCATTGGGCATTTTAAATGGAACAAAGAGAGGAGGATAACTGGTGTGAGGGGAAGCTGAGTGGATTTGAAGCCGTGGATGTAAAATGTGCATAAAATGAAGGGATCCATTCAATGCCAGGCCCAAGAGGAAGCAAATACTGAATTCTCTGCAAGGTTCAGGCTTGGACAGGCCCAGGCACGGCCACTCACCAGCTGGATCTCCACTGCACTCACAGGCCTGTGGTTGAGCAGCTGCAGCTTCTCTGCCCTGGAAACAGGGAAGAAAATGCACATTATTGGGGATTTGAGGGTGAAAACACAATGAGGAAAATGCACATTATTGGGGTTTGAGGGTGAAAAGCACAATGAGGAAAATGCACATTATTTAGGGTTTGAGGGTGAAAAGCACAATGAGGAAAATGCACATTATTTAGGGTTTGAGGGTGAAAAGCACAGTGAGGAAAATGCACATTACTGGGGTTTGAGGATGAAAAGCACAGGGAAGGAAAAGCACATTATTTGGGGTTTGAGGATGAACAGCACGGGGAAGGAAATGCACATTACTGGGGTGTGAGGGTGAAAAGCACAGTGAGGAAAATGCACATTATTGGGGTTTGAGGGTGAAAAGCACAATGAGGAAAATGCACATTACTGGGGTTTGAGGGTAAAAACACAGTGAGGAAAATGCACATTACTGGGGGTTTGAGGGTGAAAACACAATGAGGAAAATGCACATTATTTAGGGTTTGAGGATGAAAAGCACTGAGAGGAAAATGCACATTATTTGGGGTTTGAGGGTGAACAGCACAATGAGGAAAATGCACATTACTGGGGTTTGAGGGTGAAAAGCACAATGAGGAAAATGCACATTACTGGGGTTTGAGGATAAACAGCCCAGTGAGGGAAATGCACATTACTGAGGTTTGAGGGTGAAAAGCACAATGAGGAAAATGCACATTACTGGGGTTTGAGGGTAAAAAGCACAGTGAGGAAAATGCACATTATTGGGGATTTGAGGGTGAAAAGCACAATGAGGAAAATGCACATTATTTGGGGTTTGAGGGTGAAAAACACAGTGAGGAAAATGCACATTACTGGGGTTTGAGGGTGAAAACACAGTGAGGAAAATGCACATTATTGGGGGTTTGAGGGTGAAAAGCACAATGAAGAAATGATGGGAATTTAGCTGACTAGAGACTGGAAAAGTACAAAGCCATGGTTAATTCTAAATCTTGCACCTGTGAGATGGCGTGTCCTTGGGCCTAGCTGTAGTATGATAACAAACAGTGAAAGAGAAATGAGAAAAGAGAGATGTAACCCCTAAGGAATGGGGAGGAGCTGATGTGGCCAATGGATGGTGTAAATTACAGAATATTCATAAGCTTATTATTTGCTGGATAAGTGTTTGATGTTTTCTTCAATGAACTGGACCTGGGAAGAACCATCTGGTGTCCTGGTCCCCTTCTTCCCTTCCCCTTCCCCTTCCCTCTTCCCTTCCCTTCCCTTCCCTTCCCTTCCCTTCCCTTCCCTTCCCTTCCCTTCCCTTCCCTTCCCTTCCCTTCCCTTCCCTTCCCTTCCCTTCCCTTCCCTTCCCTTCCCTTCCCTTCCCTTCCTTCCCTTCCCTTCCTTCCTTCCCTTCCCTTTTTGCTTTTCCTTTTCCTTTTCCTTTTCCTTTTCCTTCCTTTCCCCTTCCCTTTCCCTTTCCCTTTCCCTTCCAAGGAAAATGCACATTACTGGGGTTTGAGGATAAACAGCCCAGTGAGGGAAATGCACATTACTGGGGTTTGAGGGTGAAAAGCACAATGAGGAAATGTTGGGAATTTAGCTGACTAGAGACTGGAAAAGTACAAAGCCATGGTTAATTCTAAGCCTTGCACCTGTGAGATGGCGTGTAGTATGAGCTTAGCTGTAGTATGACAACAAATAGTGAAAGAGAAATGAGAAAAGAGAGATGTAACCCCTAAGGAATGGGGAGGAGCTGATGTTGAGGTGTGGCCAATGGACGGTGTAAATTACAGAATATTCATAAGCCTTTTATTTGCTGGATAAGTGTTTGATGTTTTCTTCAATGAATGGACCTGTGATGAACCATCTGGTGCCCTGGTCTCCTTCCCTTTCCTTTTTCCTTTCCTTTCCCTTTCCAAGGAAAATGCACATTACTGGGGTTTGAGGGTGAACAGCACAGTGAGGAAAATGCACATTACTGGGGTTTGAGGGTGAAAACAACAATGAGGAAAATGCACATTATTGGGGGTTTGAGGGTGAAAAGCACAATGAGGAAAATGCACATTACTGGGGTTTGAGGATGAAAACACAGTGAGGAAAATGCACATTATTGGGGATTTGAGGATGAACAGCACAGTGAGGAAAATGCACATTATTGGGGGTTTGAGGGTGAAAACACAGTGAGGAAAATGCACATTACTGGGGTTTGAGCATGAAAAGCACAGTGAGGAAAATGCACATTATTGGGGTTTGAGGGTGAAAACACAGTGAGGAAAATGCACATTACTGGGGTTTGAGGGTGAAAACACAATGAGGAAAATGCACATTATTTGGGGTTTGAGGGTGAAAACACAATGAGGAAAATGCACATTACTGGGGTTTGAGGGTGAAAACACAATGAGGAAAATGCACATTATTGGGGTTTGAGGGTGAAAAGCACAATGAGGAAAATGCACATTATTTGGGGTTTGAGGGTGAAAAACACAGTAAGGAAATGATGGGAATTTAGCTGACTAGAGACTGGAAAAGTACAAAGCCATGGTTAATTCTAAATCTTGCACCTGTGAGATGGCGTGTCCTTGGGCCTAGCTGTAGTATGATAACAAACAGTGAAAGAGAAATGAGAAAAGAGAGATGTAACCCCTAAGGAATGGGGAGGAGCTGATGTTGAGGTGTGGCAAATGGACGGTGTAAATTACAGAATATTAATCCAGCTTATTATTTGCTGGATTAATGTTTGATGTTTTCTTCAATGAACTGGACCTGGGAAGAACCATCTGGTGTCCTGGTCCCCTTCCCTTCCCTTTCCTTTTTCCTTCCCTTTTTCCTTTCCTTCCCTTTTTCCTTTTCCTTTCCCTTTCCTTTCCTTTCCTTTCCTTTCCTTTCCTTTCCTTTCCTTTCCTTTCCTTCCCTTCCCTTCCCTTCCCTTCCCTTCCCTTCCCTTCCCTTCCCTTCCCTTCCCTTCCCTTCCCTTCCCTTCCCTTCCCTTCCCTTCCCTTCCCTTCCCTTCCCTTCCCTTCCTTCCCTTCCCTTCCTTCCTTCCCTTCCCCTTCCCTTCCCTTCCCTTCCCTTCCCTTCCCCTTCCCCTTCCCCTTCCCCTTCCCCTTCCCCTTCCCTTCCCCTTCCCCTTTCCCAGGAAAATGCACATTACTGGGGATTTGAGGATGAAAAGCACAATAAGGAAAATGCACATTATTTGGGGTTTGAGGGTGAAAAGCACAATAAGGAAAATGCACATTACTGGGGTTGGAGGGTGCCCTCAGTGGTGCAAATACCATATTTTACTGCCAATAACTCAGGGATGAAATGTCACTGCCAGCAATGGGACATTTCTGTGGACCTGAATTTCCTGCCCGGCTCTGCAGCGTGGCTGAAGGGCCATAATTTGGATATTTGAATAATTTGGGGATTTTCCTGTGTTCAGCCCCGCTGCTGTTGGCCCAAGGTGGCAAGCAGAGACCCTGAGATCATTACTGTGCAAGCATTAATTAATAATTATTAATTAACTGCTGCTTTGTTAAAGGCTGCAGAAATGTTAAACAACTCAGCCGACACCCAAAACTTCTGCCATGAACACACAACCACAAGAACAATTTTCATACTTCAAGAGTTACAATCCCATCAAACAGCAGCAATTTGATTTTTTTTTCTTTTAGCTCATTGCAAATACAAAGTTCTAGCAGGGAACTACAAATTGGAAAAATCTAAATCTTGGCATTTATTACCTTCTCCAAGGTAGAAATACATTTTTAAAAAGCACAAAATGAAAATCTGCTTTTCCATTCAGAGAGAAAAACGTGGTGAAATTTGTTCCTTAAAAAAGATGATGTTTCATCTTCAGCATTAAATAAAACTGAACCATTCTCATGGTGAGCTGAACATCCCTGACTTTTTATTATAAGGCATTTTAAAGCATATTTAAATGGATTTTGGAGGGTTTAAAGCATATTTTAACTGATTCTGGAGGGTTTAAATAAAGCATTTTTAAACTGATTCTGAAGGGTTTAAATAAAACATATTTAAACTGATTCTGGAGAGTTTAAAGCATACTTAATCTGGTTCTGGAGGGTTTAAAGCATATTTAAACTGATTCTGGAGGGTTTAAAGCATATTTAGACTGATTCTGGAGGGTTTAAAATAAAGCATATTTAAACTGATTCTGAAAGGTTTAAATAAAGTATATTTACACTGATTCTGGATGGTTTAAAGCATATTTAATCTGATTCTGGAGGGTTTTCCCCTGAGGGATTTTAGAAGGAAACCTCACAGCTTTTAAGAGAACACAAATCCCTCCATGTTTACAACCACCAATTTCTGTGTGTCTGGAGATACCTCAGAGATATAATTTGATTTGATTTTTTGCCACTGGCTGCTGGATGATCCAGCTAAAATTTCCATTTCCATCATCACTTTCAGCTTCAGAAGAAAAAGCTTGTGAATTTTCAATCCAGCATTTGTGACATATTAACAAACCCTAACAGAAAGCTCCGGGAAAACCTAATATTTATTTATTTATTATTAATTTGCTTTGCTTTTTGGAGAAATAAAATATTGTTTCCACTGGTGATGGGAAGCAGGGAATCCACCTCCTTTGTTTTGCCGTGGTAATTTGGTGTTTCCAACACGAGGCCATGGAGAGCAAGGCTGGATTTTTCCAGGCACACAGATGAGGTGTTTACAACTGCTGCCATCTACCAGAGTCATAAAAAATCAGGAATAAAACCCAAGAATGGCAGGAGATGAGCACTCAAATCCTTGACATGGAAAGCAGGTGATTTAAGGAATCAATGAGAGAGAAAACTCACTTGTGTAAAAGCAAAGCTGAAGGCAGCGCTGCCATGCAGAGCTGGGGAAAAAAATATTAAATAATCATTTTATTCTATAAAAATCTGGCAAATTCAGCTGGAGTTTTGGAAGATTTTTTCCTCCAGAGCTGGGAATTCCCTGCTTTGGTGCCTGATGGAGGCAGAGTTGGTGCTTTTGGGGCTCTTTGCTTTGCTCTCTGGCCAAGGAAATGTTGGTGCTTCATTTCCAGAGGTTTCCAACAGCTCCTCCCTGTAAAAACCTCCCTCCTCCTCTTCCTCTTCTTCCTCTTCCTCCTCTTCTTCTTCCTTCTCTTCCTTTCCTTCTTCCTCCTCTTCCTCTTCCTCCTCTTCTTCTTCTTCTTCCTCCTCTTCCTCTTCTTCCTTCCTCTCTTCTCCTCTCTTCTTCTTCTTCTCTTCCTCTCTTCTTCTCTTCCTCTTCTTCTCTTTCTTCCTCTTCTTCCTTTTCTTCTTCCTCCTCTTCCTCTTCCTCCTCTTCCTCTTCTTCTTCTTCTTCCTCTTCTTCTTCTTCTTCCTCTTCCTCCTCTTTTTCTTCTTCCTTTTCTTCTTCCTCCTCTTCCTCCTCTTCTTCCTCTTCCTCCTCTTCTTCTTCTTCCTCTTCTTCTTCCTCCTCTCCCTCTTCTTCTTCCTTCTCTTCCTCCTCTTCCTCTTCTTCTTCCTCCTCCTCTTCTTCTTCTTTTTCTTCTTCCTCCTTCTCTTCCTCTTCCTCCTCTTCTTCCTCCTCCTCTTCCTCTTCTTCCTCTTCTTTTCCCTCCTCTCTTCTTCTTCCTTCTTCCTCTCTCTTCCTCTCTTCCTCTTCTTCCTCTTCTTCTTCCTTTTCTTCTTCCTCCTCCTCCTCCTCCCCCAGCCCTACTCACAAGGACAGCCTGTGCTGAATTCATATTTTACCCAGGTTTCTCTCACACGACACTTCAGAGCCTTCTCAAACAACTCTTTCTTCTCTTTTGCAGCAAAGCACACCCCAATCCTCCAGCTCCACACAAAGCACATTATCTGATTTTTATTAAACAAATTTCCTCATCCTCTTCTTTTCAAAGTAATACCCTTGAAATATAAACCCCAGAGCTAAATAAAGAGGATCAAATGGCAAAAGCCATTTTATGGCTGAGCTGAAGAATGCAAACCTGATTTTTCCAGAGCTTTTCCAAGCAGGTGGGGTTGTGTTTATCACAGGAAGATTACTGGCACAGCAGCAGCAAGCAGAAATAAATTAACACCAATTACACATGGTGACTAAAACAATCAATTAGTGCAACTGCTGGTGTTTCCTGCAGAAACAGAGGGCACAACAAAAAAAGGTCACCTCTCCAAGAGATTTTGCTCATGAGCACTCCAACTCATTAGGGATAGACAGAAATTTTACACTCAGGCCAAACAGATTCCTAAAAGCATCATTTCAGGGGATTTGCAGTTTTTGTAAATGTGAACAGAAGAATGAGAGAGAACTGACAGTGATTAACACATTCAGATGTGGCAGCTGAAGGATTTCATGGCTGGTTTTGATCAGCAAAGCTCCCTACTGGAAAATGATGCAGAACAACACAAAGGAACAAGCAGCAGGGAGCAAAAAAAGCCCCAAAAGCTGCACAAAAAATGCCATATTTCATCTGGAACTGCTTGTGCAGCACAGGCACTAATTAACACCCCGACACAAGGATCTTTAGGCATGGTAATGTGTAATTATGAGGGAAGCAATGATACAAACACTCCCAAAATGTCTCTAAAATGCATTTTAGAGGAAACTGGATTGCTCAGCCCTCAGCAGAAGGCAGAGGTTTGAGTGGGAGCTCAGTACCCACTGCAACTTTTTAATATTGAGCCCAAAAATTGACTGCTGGGATGAAGCTCTGATCCCAAAAAACTGAATGCTGGGGTCAGGTTGTGTACCTGGAATTTCCTGATCCCAAAAATTAACTGCAGGGATCAGGCTCTGGGTCTGATCCCAAAATCTGACTGCTGGGATGAAGCTCTGGGTCTGATCCCAAAAAACTGAATGCTGGGACCAGGCTCTCTGTGTACCTGGAATTTCCTGATCCCAAAACTAACTGCAGGATAGCTCTGTCTGATCCAAATCTGACTGCTGGGATCAGTCGGTCGATCCAATAAACTGAATCGGTCAGTTGTGTACATGGAATTCCTGATCCAAAAATTATGCAGGGACAGCTGATACAAAATCTGACTGCTGGACCAGTCTCTTGTACTGGAATTCTGATCCCAAATATTGACTGCGGATCATGGATTGGTCTGCTCCCAAAAACTGAAGTGGGTCAGATGTGTACTGATGTTTCTGACCACAGACTGACTGCTGGACAGTCTCTGTTACGAATTCTGATCCCAAAAATTAACTGCTAGGGATCAGGCTCTGTGATCCCAAAAATGACTGCTGGGACCAGGTCTGTGTACCTGGAATTTCCTGATCCCAAAATCTGACTGCTGGGATGAAGCTCTGGGTCTGATCCCAAAATCTGAATGCTGGGGTCAGGTTGTGTACCTGGAATTTCCTGATCCCACAAACTGACTGCTGGGACCAGGCTCTCTGTGTACCTGGAATTTCCTGACAGCACACACACAAAAATTAAAACCTGAATAACCACAATTTCATCAGAGATTAGTTTTAAGTAAAGCAACCATGCATTAGGATCAGCCCTGATTGCAGTGTTTGGCTTGGGCACAGAGCTAAGCTTGAATTTAGTTCATGCTCCATTAAATCTAAAAAGTAAAATTAACTTTTTTCAGCTCCCATGAATTCATCTTTACACTTCCTACAGCACTCAGGGCACGCTGGTGCTTGTTAAATAAAAGGGAAAATGTTCCACTCATCCAAACAGAAGGTGGAGAACATTTTCAGCCTCATTGCCCCCAAACTTCAGCATCTGCATTTTCCCTGCCCTAACTGGATTTCAGCACCAGTTTGGAACATGAGAGCTGCTCACTCAAATTCAAATCCATACAAAAGATGAGTGACAGAGAAAGCAATTTTCTCACATAAAAGCAAAATCCCACTAATCAGAGTTAATGGGCCATGCTGCAGGACCTGCCTGCTGAGAAATCCCAATGGCAATTCCTGCTGAGAAATCCCAATGGCAATTCCTGCTGAGAAATCCCAATGGCAATTCCTGCTGAGAAATCCCAATGGCAATTCCTGCTGAGAAATCCCAATGGGGCAATTCCTACTCAGAAATCCCAATGGGGCAATTCCTGCTGAGAAATCCCAATGGCAATTCCTGCTGAGAAATCCCAATGGGGCAATTCCTGCTGAGAAATCCCAATGGCAATTCCTGCTGAGAAATCCCAATGGGGCAATTCCTGCTGAGAAATCCCAATGGGGCAATTCCTGCTGAGAAATCCCAATGGCAATTCCTGCTGAGAAATCCCAATGGGGCAATTCCTGCTGAGAAATCCCAATGGGGCAATTCCTACTGAAATCCCAATGGGGCAATTCCTGATGAAATCCCAATGGGGCAATTCCTGCTGAGAAATCCCAATGGCAATTCCTGCTGAAATCCCAATGGCAATCCCTGCTGGGAAATCCCAATGGCAATTCCTGCTGAGAAATCCCAATGGCAATTCCTGCTGGGAAATCCCAATGGCAATTCCTGCTGAGAAATCCCAATGGGACAATCCCTGCTGAGAAATCCCAATGGGGCAATTCCTGCTGAGAAATCCCAATGGGGCAATTCCTGCTGAGAAATCCCAATGGCAATTCCTGCTGAGAAATCCCAATGGGGCAATCCCTGCTGAGAAATCCCAATGGGGCAATTCCTGATGAAATCCCAATGGGGCAATTCCTGATGAAATCCCAATGGGGCAATTCCTGCTGAGAAATCCCACTGGTAATTCCTGCTGAAATCCCAATGGCAATCCCTGCTGAGAAATCCCAATGGGGCAATTCCTGATGAAATCCCAATGGCAATTCCTGCTGAGAAATCCCAATGGCAATTCCTGCTGAAATCCCAATGGGGCAATTCCTGCTGAGAAATCCCAATGGCAATTCCTGCTGAGAAATCCCAATGGGGCAATTCCTGATGAAATCCCAATGGCAATTCCTGCTGAGAAATCCCAATGGCAATTCCTGCTGAGAAATCCCAATGGGGCAATTCCTGATGAAATCCCAATGGCAATTCCTGCTGGGAAATCCCAATGGCAATTCCTGCTGAAATCCCAATGGGGCAATCCCTGCTGAGAAATCCCAATGGGGCAATTCCTGCTGAGAAATCCCAATGGGGCAATTCCTGCTGAGAAATCCCAATGGGGCAATTCCTGATGAAATCCCAATGGCAATTCCTGCTGGGAAATCCCAATGGGGCAATTCCTGCTGAGAAATCCCAATGGGGCAATCCCTGCTGAGAAATCCCAATGGGGCAATTCCTGCTGAGAAATCCCAATGGCAATTCCTGCTGAGAAATCCCCCAATGGCAATCCCTGCTGAGAAATCCCACTGGGGCAATTTCTGATGAGAAATCCCAATGGGGCAATTCCTGATGAAATCCCACCATGGCAATTCCTGCTGGGAAATCCCAATGGGGCAATTCCTGCTGAGAAATCCCAATGGGGCAATTCCTGCTGAGAAATCCCAATGGGGCAATCCCTGCTGAGAAATCCCAATGGCAATCCCTGCTGAGAAATCCCAATGGGGCAATTCCTGCTGAGAAATCCCAATGGCAATCCCTGCTGAGAAATCCCAATGGGGCAATTCCTGATGAAATCCCAATGGCAATTCCTGCTGAGAAATCCCAATGGGGCAATTCCTGCTGAAATCCCAATGGCAATTCCTGCTGAGAAATCCCAATGGGGCAATTCCTGCTGAGAAATCCCAATGGCAATTCCTGCTGAGAAATCCCAATGGGGCAATCCCTGCTGAGAAATCCCAATGGCAATTCCTGCTGAGAAATCCCAATGGGGCAATTCCTGCTGGGAAATCCCAATGGCAATTCCTGCTGAGAAATCCCAATGGGGCAATTCCTGCTGAGAAATCCCAATGGGAATTCCTGCTGAGAAATCCCAATGGGGCAATTCCTGCTGAGAAATCCCAATGGCAATTCCTGCTGAGAAATCCCAATGGCAATCCCTGCTGAGAAATCCCAATGGGGCAATTCCTGATGAAATCCCAATGGCAATTCCTGCTGAGAAATCCCAATGGCAATTCCTGCTGAGAAATCCCAATGGGGCAATTCCTGCTGAGAAATCCCAATGGCAATTCCTGCTGAGAAATCCCAATGGGGCAATTCCTGCTGAGAAATCCCAATGGCAATTCCTGCTGAGAAATCCCAATGGGGCAATTCCTGCTGAGAAATCCCACATCCTGCAGCCAGGAGCAGCTTGTCCAGGATGGAAAAATGCTCTGGAATGGGTTTGGGGGCACACACAAAGCTCAGGCTGCAGGGGACAAGAACCTGTGCAATTATAGGGAGGAAAAGGGATCTGAGGTCTGTGTGAGGGGAGAGTGCTGGAGGAGGTGAAAATGTTGAGTTCTAACCTAAAAATCCTAAAAAAATATTTCTACAGGACAAAACCCACCTCTGGGTCATGTTCAAGATCACAGAACAGACAGCACAATCCTACACTGATCCATCCATTCTAAAAAATAACACAAATACTTGCATGTCACAGACATGTTTTATGAAAAATCCTTTCCTTAAGATTTTTTATCCTGAGAAGCCTCAAAACCAGAATGTCAACAATGATTATCTGCTGCTGTAAAATGCAACAAGTAAATCTTTGATTGGTCCATGTTGGTTGTTTCTAATTAATGGTCAATCACAGTCCAGCTGTCCAGACTGTCTGTCAGTCACAAGCCTTTGTTATAACTATTTTTCTAGTTTTAGCCAGCCTTCTGATGAAATCCTTTCTTCTATTCTTTTAGTATAGTTTTAATATAATATATATCATAAAATAATAAATCAAGCCTTCTGAAACATGGAGTCAGATCCTCGTCTCTTCCCTCATCCTCAGACCCCTGCAAACTCCACCACACTTGCATGCTCTTGTGGAAATTCACACAAAATGCACCATTTTCTGTCAGCACTAAGCAAACTTTTGCAGTTTATATTTTAACCAAAATCTCCTCTGTGTGTGTTGGTATTGCTCTTTTTTAATCTGCTGAACTCCCAGAGCGTTTTTCCAGCAAGAGGTCTGGGTAAGGAGAGCAGAGTGCCAAGATCCAGCACAGAGAGCTAAAAAAACCCTTCAAACATCTGTGCCTGAGCAGCAGCAAATTTATCCTGAGGAAGGGATGGCTGAGGGTTACTGGGAAAACCATGAAGGAACAGCTGGACACACAAGCAGGGCTTTGATTCCTGCTGGAAATATAAATCCCATGCTCCTCAATCACCCATGGCAGCTTTCAGTGCCTGAGTCTGGGTCTGGCTGAGGGAGGATTCCCCCAAAATGGGAAATCACAGCCCCAGTGGGTGCTGTGAATCTCCACAAGGATTCCCATTGGAAAAGCTGAGAATAATCTCAAAATCTCTTAAATGATGCTGTTGTTCAATGAGCCCAATGCTGACTTGCTGCTGAATATTCATTTTGAAAGCTCTGGAGGACACAAAAATTACAAAGCAAATCCTTCAGCCTTTCCTATTGCAGAGGTTTGTATCTGTTGTAGCTTTTGGCAGTCATGAGGGAAAATATTTTCTAGAAGGAGTGAAGATTTTCAGCTCAACACTTCCTCAGCTGTGTTGATTTAAAAACAAAAAGGGCAATGTTCCTGACCAGTTCTTTTAAAATAATAAAAATATGCAGTGATTGGAAATTTGGTTATCCCAAAATTAGACACAAGATAGGATATCAGTGGCAGGAAGCAGCACAAGCAGAGCCAGTTTTCATTGAACCATAATTACAGAACTCCAGTTTAATAAATGTTCTTTTCATGCAATGCAATTCACTCTAAGTTACAAATATGAAGCCATTCCAGCACTAAGACTGGAAAATGAGCTGCTAGTGGCAAATTCTATTTCCAAGTACAACATGGCTCACTGAACTGGAGCTTCAGCCAAAGCCTGAGGCCTCAACAAGGTAATAATAAAATTCATTCTGTGGGTTCAGAGCTGTAGTTTTAAAAATATCTCAGTTCTACAGTTTGAATTTTAGCAAAGTAATGATTAAAAACTATGGGAAAAACTGGTTTACCACACCTTAACTGTGTCAGGGAAATATCTGGCTTTGAATTTGCTCCATTTAACAAGGCAGCTTTCTGAAATGACTCTGGAATACTTGTTTGCACACACTGATGTTTTAAAAATCTTTAAAATTGATTTTTTTAAAATCTGCCTTTTAGGAAGGGGTTTTTTTTTGTGTCTGTAACACTAAAGAGACAAATCCATTAGAAAATGGATGGTAGTGTGCTAACTTGATTTTTTGAGTGGCAAAAATCAGCGGTAACAGAAGGATTTGAGACGATTTTCAGAATTTGCCAGAATTATGTTACCAATTCTCTCACAGGAGCACAGACATCACGTGCAGCCTGACATCCTGCAGGGCTGTGGAAGGAAAAATAAGAATTTCCTGGATTCCAGGCTGTTCCTCAGCTGCTGCTGTCTCCTCCCATGCACGAGCACAGCCTAGTGCTGAGGGCAGCAATGGCAGGGAATGGCACAGCCCAGGCAGGGCTGCAAATCCCGGGATTCTGCTGTAAGGAAATGGGCTAAGCCTAATTAACAGCATAAACACGCTGCTTAATTGTTTCCCCTCTGATTAGAGGTGGAGTCACGGCAGGAATGCAAAGGGCAGGGAAGCAGTTTGGGGTGAGGGGGCGCTGCTGCCCCTTTAACCAGAGTGAATTGTGTGAGGACAGACCCCAATTAACACAAATTAAATCTAATCAGCCACTGCAGAGAGCTGTTAGCAGCACAGCCAGGGTCTGAGCAGCTCAGAGAGCACATTTTGGGGGGCCTTACCCAGAAAGGAAGCAGCAAAGGGAGTCTGGAGCTCATTACTGCTGGTGGGAGGAAAGGTCATTGCAGGGATCACACAAGCAAGGTCCTGGCAGAGCAAACACTGCAAATCTTTCCTCTCTGCACACAGCTGGGATGAAATCCCTCAGCACCACCTGCATCCCACAGGATGGAAACCATCAAAGCCTTTTTATTTAATTTAACAAGAGGAGCAGTGTTGAAATGACCTTGGGTAGGAACCAAAGGCAGCTCCAAAGTGCCTGGGAGAAATCACTGCTTTAAGAGGTTTAACATAAAATGCCCTAAAGAGAAATTGCACCCCTTGTGCCCTCTGTGCTTTGGGGTGAAGGGGTTGCCTGACATTTCTGGCTTCAAATGCTGCATGGAAAAGATCAGAAAACAAAAAGTGCCACACAAAACAATTCTGAGTTTTATTCTGCAAAGCACAGAGTTGGGAAACTCTTTACCAGATAAAAGTTGTACAGGATGCTCACAAAACAAATGTGAATTTGTCACCTACACCACTGGCTGGCTCTTCACTCTCATCCTGCTGCCACCATGCACAAGGAATTATCTGGGAATAATTCTTTTGCTTCAGGGAAAGGACACACAGGATGATCCCCAGCCCCAAAGGCTCCTCAGAGCATCCACAAAAAATGGAACAGTCCAAAAGCTCATTTAAAGCTTGGAACTGTCCCAACCTTCCCAGCTCACTGAACAAGCAGCTGTGGGAAGGTGAATATTTGGGTAGAGCTTCTACAAAAGTGCTCAGCACTGTGGGACACAGAATCTGTAGCTGGAAGTTTCTCTGTCATAATTTAAATTGTTTAATATTTCACTCTAGGAGATCCCATCAAGGGGAGCAGTTGCAGTGAAGCAAACCTAAAGTGATAACACCAAGAGTTAACCCTCAGGTCCTGGTCAAATTCTACCTGAAAAAGTTTAGAAATGAGCTTTAAATATGAATAAACACTTTGATTTTTAATGGGAGTTTTACACCAATATTATTCAGTTTGTTTTACTCTGAAAAATCCTACTCTGCTGGTTCTTCCTAAACTGCTGCCCTGCAGTGCCAGCAAAGGTTCTTTCTCTTCAGAAAGGGCTGGGTTACACTTTTACCAGAAGGGAAGGATGCTCACTACTACTCAGGAAATGTTTGCTGCCAATTTTAAGACCTCTCAGTGCAATATTACCACCTTTTACACCTCTGGTATTTTTATTGCAGACTATTTTCTTTACTCCATGCTTCAAAACCTCCAGAAAATAATGAGGATACATCAATGAGTATCCTGCTGGATAAAATGAGGGTTAAACACTGATTTCCTGAGCTGGCAAAGAAAGCTCAGTTCTCCAAGCACAGTTGCAGGGCAGGATTCCCAAGGAGCAGCAGAGCTGCTGGATGTGCCTGGCTGTAGAGAGGGGGCACTGAAAGCCCAACAAAAAGCTGCCAATCTGCTCTGCACAGCCTAAAAACCTCCCTGCAGGGCCCTCAGTGTGCATTCTGTGGCACAGCCAAATGAGGGAAAAGCCTTTTTCCCAGGGGATGAACTCCTTGGGACTACAAACACACTCAGTGTCTGAAAAACTCCTCCTCTAAGTGAAGGAGGAGTCATTTAGAAGCATTAAATATTGGGGTTATTCTGCTTTACAAGTCAGGAGTGATCAGAGCTCTCCAAACAATGGCCAGCTGATTCCATTTTATTTCCATCAGGCTTCAGTCCCACTCTGCAGAGCTCCAGGAGGATTGTGTGCCTCAAGACAAGCACTCACAGAGGGGAAAAAAGCCCTTGGAGTCTTGGAAGTGCAAAGGAAATCTTTTTCTTTCCCAAAAATAACACCTGGGTGTTCAGCTCCACAGGAAACTGCTGGGGAGGACAGGGGGTGGTTGATACAATATTTAAAGAACTGAAATGTCCGATTTTCGGCTGTTTGGGTGGCCTGGAAAGGCCCGGGGTGGCCTTGGGGCAGCCGCGTTCCAAAGGAGCAGAAGAGGCTTCAGTTCTTTTCTCGGTCTCGGTGTTTATTAATTGTTTATCTAAAAGATTTTCTCTCGGCCCGACAGAGCTCTGCTCAGCAGCCAGCCATGAGCACACTGTGCTGCCCTCCGGGCGGTCACCTATCTTTATACCCAAAGTTACGTGTACAATATTTATCATTTTTCCCCAATACCTTTCACCCTTATTGCCCGGTGCACTTTTAGTAACGACCAATCCCAAAGTGCCACCATCACCACAGAAGATGGAGGAGAAGAAGAAGAAGAAGGACAGGACACGCCCCAATTCCTCCATCTTACTTCTCTAAACCCCCCTGTACAGAAATCCTAAACCCTGTGTCTCACTCTCTAATTAACCAATCCCTTCACCATTCACCCCGGTGAAACCCTCCTGTCCTCATACAGGTGTCGTCTCCTTTGTAGGATCAAAGTCCAGCCACCAGACACTTCTGGAACATTCCAGGACTCCCGAGCCCCCCAAGGGTGCTCTCGGTGACACCTCAGTGCTGAGCTGCTGAGATCCCACACTGAAATGCAGATCTCAGAGATCCTGCACTAACAGCACATAAAGATGGAAATACCCACCAGTGAAGGAAAATATGTTTGGCTGAGCATTTAAATGACATAAAATCCTTCAAATCCATGACTCAGATCATCCCACTGCCCACAGGATCAGTTTGTCAGCACTGATTGAGCTTTCACTGCTGCTCAAAGCACAGCCCCACTTACTTGGTTAATTTGTGGTCTTTCATTGCTGCCAGGAACTCCCTGACAGTCTCAGGGCTCTGGTACCTGCAGGGCGTTTTTGAGATGTACTTCAGTGTCTGCAAGGGACAGAAAGAAAATATGGATTATTTAATACATCTCTCATTACCAATTACTCATTCCACCAGTTGTTTATTGAACAAGTACTCTGAAAAGTCTCAAGAAAAACTGGACAACCAATTCAGGTTTGGAAATCAACTTTATCTGAGCTGTTCAAAGCACAAAACTGCAAGTTGAGGAATACAGGAAAGGGCTGAGTTTTAACTCTGCCTGCTAAAAAATCCCTCTTGTGTTTGTGAGACATTTGCTTGGTTTGCTCCTTGTTTGGATTCTGTCTTTAAAAGCACACAGGAAAAGCTGAATTCACCCTAAACCCAAGTTTTCATGTGCTCAGTGCCAGGAATATTCTGCCAGCCCAGAAATCTCTCTTTAAGATCTCCAATCTATCCTTGTTTTTAGCCTTTACCTGCATTTTTGGCAATTTTAAGTTGATAGAAGCAGATTAAGAGGCTTGTTATGAAATCTACAAGGGATTTTGCTATTCAAAATTAATTGAGACAATTAAACTTGGATCAGTTTTTTCCATGTAACACCTACCAACCTTAACTTTGACAGCAAAGGTTCCATTTATTTGCTTTATTTACAACAACAACATTGAGCAGGTGGATAAAAGAATTACATTACACCAAGTAATCTGAATTAAGTAAAAAACCCAATTTGTTGATAAAAAACCCCACAAAAATTGCAGTTCATAGCTGACCTTTCACTGGAAGTGACTTTAAGTCTTCCTAAATGTTTATTGTTGCTTGAATTAAACCCCAAAATGAAGAGTTGGAAATAATTATAATTTATTATTAATTTCTTTAAGCCTTGTCTGATCTTTCCAGATAAAATGAAGCTGTTATTCACCACCAGTGACTGAAATTAAATTATTATATTGTCATGTAAATTAATTATCTCACAGGAGTAATTTCTCTTCCAGGTTCATCTTTTTTTTGGCAACTTCAAATCAATGAGAAAGCCAAAAATACAGAAAAACAAAACTTATTTTATGGAGTTACTTCAGTGCCAATGGATCCAAATCTGCAGGGAGCTTGTGAGGAAATCCAAAGACAACCCTATAAAATCAAATTCTGCTTTTCTTTCACTCAAACATAGAAAATCCACCCAGAATTGACACCAAGCACCCTAGAGGTATTTAACCCATAAAATAACAAAACAATTCAAGATTTCAGGTGCATCCTGACCAAATTTACTCACAGGATCTCCCTCAGCTGTTTCCCAGAGGTGCAGGAAGAGACTGGCAGGCTCCATGAAGATTTAATTCCCATTTTTGGTAAGCCCCTATTTTGTTGAACACAAGGCTCAGGAATTACAACCTCTGTACCTTTTTCAAACAAAGGCAGAACTGAAACAAAACCAAAGCCTGGGCCAGATCTTATCCACACCAGAGGGTTCAGGGCTCAACAGAATTACTCATGCAAGCAAAGGCAAAGAGCTTTCAGCTGCCTGCCAGCCACTGCTGCCCCTGCAATTCTGCAGCTCTGGGAAGTTGCTCATTTATTTCAAATAAATTTGGATTTGTATTGTTAAGATTTGTATTAAAAGAAATGTTAAAATTCCTTCCCAGCAAGGGATGAAGTGTTTATTCCTCACCTGGCATCTAAGTGATGTTATCTGTATGGGGGGTTTGGCTTTTCTTTGGATCAAAAGCCAATTTAGATGATCTGTTTTGGCTGGGAATGATTGATTTAGTTCTGTTAATTAAAAAATGCCATGTAATCTGTGCCTCAGCTTTGAAATCATCATCTTAATTACCACATTAGGTGATATCACAAATTCATCAGATGATAGCAAGCTCTGCTCTGTGTCTTAAAAAGATGGGATTTTTAGAATTAAAAAAAATCCTAACAAAATTAAACAGCTGAAAACCAGGGGGTTTGAAATATTGAAATTCTTTTCTAGATTTTAAGAACAGCAACTGCCTAACTCTGCCCTGACAGCACAGTTACCCTACAACCACAGAAAAGTGCAGATAAAACATTTTATTATGGTTTGAATCGGGGGAAATTTGATACCAAATTATCAATACACAGCATTGCAGCTTGAATTATTGAATTATTGAATTATTGCAGCTTGAGCCAAGTGCAAATGGATTTTCCCAGTGCTGCTCACCTCATACATGATTGTGTTCAGGTTCTGCTGCCCAGAGCTCTGCTTGGTTTTGCCACTCTCCTTACGCTGCTGCTTGAGATCAGTGAGTAACTGGTACACCTAAAAATAAAAATAAAAAAATAAAAATAAAAATAAAAAATAAAAAAAATAAAAATAAAAAGGTTTAGAGCATCTGAGAGCATTTTACCTACAAATATTCCAGCAGGAAATCATAAATGAACAGGAAATTCCTACCAGACAAACAACAAAATTGTGAGGTTGTTCTGGTGGATGGACCAACAGCTGGAATGAGAAATGTTTTGGCCCCAGAGTGAATAAGGATGTAAATATTTTTTTTTAAAGCTGTGATTATTTTAAGGAGATGAATGGAACTTTTTCAGGTGTTTTGCTCCAGGTTTTGCAGTATATCCAGAGTGTCCGGTTTTTGGCTGTTTGGATGGCCTGGAAAGGCCCGGGGTGGCCTTGGGGCAGCCGCGTTCCAAAGGAGCAGAAGAGGCTTCAGTTCTTTTCTCGGTCTCGGTGTTTATTAATTGTTTATCTAAAAGATTTTCTCTCGGCCCGACAGAGCTCTGCTCAGCAGCCAGCCATGAGCACACTCCCCTATCTTTATACCCATAGTTACGTGTACAATATTTATCATTTTTCCCCAATACCTTTCACCCTTATTGCCCAGTGCACTTTTAGTAATGACCAATCCCAAAGTGCCACCATCACCACAGAAGATGGAGAAGAAGAAGAAGAAGGACAGGACACGCCCCAATTCCTCCATCTTACTTCTCTAAACCCCCCTGTACAGAAATCCTAAACCCTGTGTTTCACTCTCTAATTAACCAATCCCTTCACCATTCACCCCGGTGAAACCCTCCTATCCTCATACAGGTGTCGTCTCCTGTGTAGGATCAAAGTCCAGCCACCAGACACTTCTGGAACATTCCAGGACTCCCGAGCCCCCCAAGGGTGGTCTCGGTGACACCTCAGTGCTGAGGTGCTGAGATCCCACACCAGAGCCAATCACCAGAGCCCTTCTCACTGTTCACCCCCTCATTTTTAGCTGGCTTCACTCAAGATCCAGCCTGGAGAATTCCAAACTGACCATTCCAGAGAAATAAGACACCAAACATTCCCAGACAGGGAGAAACATGAACACAATCAGGAAAAGGAACCTGGCAGTGCTGAAATCAAACCCAGGCTGGGAGCTCTGGGAGCACAAAAGGCCAAGAAGCTCCCAGGGATGCACAGGGTGGAACCTGGTGTGTGAAACAGCCCTGGATTTACACAGCGCTGGCTCTGCAGTGCAAGAGCCACTGGGGAGAGGAGCAAATGGAAAGGGATCAGCAGCTGGAGGGAATCAATCCTTTTAAAAATCATATTTGTTTTTTTTTTTGGACATGATTTTAACAGGCAGACATTGAACACCAGCTGGGTGACAGGGTCTCCTGTTTCTCAGAGGAAATTCAGCAGAGTTCTGCCCAGATGCCTCAACACCACTCACCAGAGCTGCTCTGCTGTTTGCAGCATGAAACACCTCCAGATCCATTCCAGAACAGAATGGAACAGCTGCAACAAAAAGCAGCTTCAGCAATACAATAACACAGTTATTAAAACTGCTCCAAAAATTAAATTAATCAGCAAACCAAAATATTTCCATTACCTGGCTTAAATTAAACCAGGTAAATGAAACATTTCTTTCTACTCCCCTTAAAATGAGAGAGGAAAATACTTCAGAATAATCTCAGGACCAAACAAACAATACTAGAGCACCCATTACTAGCAAAACCATTTCCCAATCTTCTTTAAAAAGAAGATTTTTTTTCTTGTTTTGTTTTTTTTTTTTAAACCAAACCAAATGCAAGGAAGAGGAAATCCCCTGCAGGTTTTCCTGGTTGCCACTGCCAGGTTTCAGCTTCCAAAGATTACACAAGGCACTGATGACAGCCTGGAATTGCTGCTTTAAAAGCAGAATGAAGACAAACTCACCTCAAAGTTACTCAGCAATGCAGCATTTGCATCTTTTCTAAAGGGAAAAATGAAAACAGTTCATTATTATCCAAATGGAACTGTTTGAAGCTTTTCTTTGCACACTCACAGGCACTAAAAGAACTTTAAAAAGAACCCCAAGACATCTTATTTTGGTGATTCTACAGTTGCCATCTCTGGGAAATATTTTCCATGCTGTCAGTAAAATAGTGAATAAATATTGAGGATATTTTGCACAGTTTGCCCCATAAATCATAACACACTTGTACAACACACTCCTTTCACTCAGTCACCCTATTTTGCTCACTCAAACCAAATTGCTTTGCTTCTTAGGAAAAAAACGCCTCAGATTTTATTTAAATAAACACTGATGGGAAAAAGAATTCAGATTACAAGCACTATTGTCTTTATCAGTCAGGAGCACCCTGAGTATTTTAGCACCATGGACACCTGTGTGTGTATAGACATAAACAGGGTTTAATTTTTATGTGTTGTACTGAATGAAAAAAAAACCAATTTATTGCATTTCCTCTTTATTTATTCTCCCCATCTTTATGTGCCTGTTCCTATATTAAGGCTGAGTTTCCCATTTTCCATTTCCTCAGTCCCCATTAAGAATCCTTATCCAAGGCTGGCAGGGTGACTGCAGAGCATGCCTTTAATTCCTCCTGGATATTGTAAATTTATACATTTAAAGTATAAAAAGGGAGAAAACCCGCCCCAGAACATCCTCTATTCCCTGAACAACACATTCTGCTGAGCAGTCAGCAGCCACAACAACAGAAAGTTTCCATACAAAAGGAAAAAAAAAAGCTTTTCTCAGGTCTGCGCAGCAGCTTAGGAAAAAGCAAATAAAAAAAACCAACAAAAAAGGTACAATGTGATGTTAAGCACCGAGAACGGCCTGAATAGAACTGTCACGTTCATCACTTTCACATGGTAAATGCATCCACAAACTTCCACAGGTTCTAGCATTGTTTTTAAATGAAAAGGACCTTCGAAAATACGCTGAGATGAACTTCAACTTCCATTTCGCTGACCCGAGTGAAACTTCAGCAAGTGAGCTCAGGCACGCATTAGTTTTTCATTCATGTTTCCCAAACCATATGTAGCTTTTGTTGGGAGGGAAATGCGAGTCTTCAGAATGTTTGCATTCAGCGGGGCCCTACAGAAATCCCCGCGGATCAAAGACATTCTATAGGGACAATTACGGGTGGAATTCCTCGGCTGAAAGGGGCTGAAACCAACACTCGGCCATGCTGCGGTTGAGAATGAAATTATTTAAGATAATTCCTTTCCTTCTTTCCTTTTTCATTCCAATCCGCTTTGCCATTCAAGAAAAAACCTTTGTTTTGCACTTCTGCCAACGAGGCAGTCTCAAATCTTCAACAGCTCTGAAATATCAGAATTATAAATTGATCAACTTTCACAATAGAAATAAAATTTCCTTCAGTCCTGACTCACAGCTACCAATTTTACAGTCAGGAAACAAGGAATTCTCAATAATGGATTCTAATGTGTATTTTTAAGCAGTCAGCTCAACACTTTGCTTAATTTTTATGTGATTAAGACTTAAGCAGAAAGGTAAAAACTTTCATGGTAACACCAAAAATAGAAACACTTTGTAGAGTCTTTAAATAGCTCATATTTGCCCAAATTTTAGTCTAAACCAAAACACTCTTGAGTAGGGCTGCATATATAAAAAATATCTTAGTACAGGGCATCACACATTTACAAATATCACTGACACTTCATATTTTTAAGTCTGCTGCTTCACATTTGTTATATATTTAAACCACACAGTTTTCTGAGAGATCTTTTCTCTAACAACAGATAATTCTGGTAAGAAATACAGAATAATTCTGATAAGAAAAATCCACTGTAAGAACTTGGAGAGTTGAGTTGCAAAGTTTCCCTTCCAAATCAGGCAGGAGGCAAAAGTAGATTAATAAAAACTCAGTGGATGTGTAAGAAGCATCACAGATTTTTGTATTAATGCTATCAAAAGAATTTTTCTCAGTGTACAACAACCAGAACAGCTCATTTCTCTGCAGGCTGCTATTCATATTAAGACTGTCATACAAACCTGTACTTCAGCAAATGTATAATATTTTTTATCAACTTCTGATTTTCATGCTCATAGTAGAGAAGATTTAATGATAATGAAGCATCCCTGGATTACAGGGCTGCAGGAGCTCAGTGACTTTGAGGGATACATCCCAGGAGTGCCCTCACCCATTAGAGACATTAAAATTAAATGAAAACTAGAAATTTAACCAGCTCCACAGAACTCGTGAGATTTGAAGCTTCAAAACAGGTAAAATCTTATTGTTTTGTGCCCAAAACACACGGTAAGAAGGCCTGAAAGAGCCACCAGCCAAAATTCTGCCTCTCTTATTGTGTTTGCAATGCTGGCACAAACTCCTCAGGTTTTTTCCTTCCCCAGCATTTCCAGCTCCTACACAAAGCTCACAGGAATAATGAAAAATTCCCATTTTGCCTCTCACAGGGCAGAGGGGACAGGAGGGGACAAGAGTGAGATGCAGGCCGAGCCACGCTGCCTTTCACCCCAACACCCTATCTGACAGGAATTTTCATAAAATAAACCCTTCTGACATTGAGCAGAACTCACTGCTGGGTGCAATAAACCCCTCATGGATTTATTGTACCCTCACGGATTTATTGTACCCTCACGGATTTATTGTAACCTCACGGATTCATTGCACTGTCACACCCCTCACGCACAGACCGACGCGGATGTGCCCCCCTGCCCCACACCACATTCAGATGTGCCCACACACACCCCACGCCCACAGAGAAACACCCACACACCCCATAGAGATTTTCCCCACACAAACCCCGCTGAGATGCCCCGCAGCCCCGCTGTGGTGACGGCAGGGCGGCTCCGAGGCCCGGCCGTGCCCTGTGCTCCCCCCTCAGGCCCTTCCTTACACCTCCATCTTGTCCTCCCCGGCGCGGCCTCCTCGAGGATCCTCCCGCTATCCCCGGGCAGCCGCGGCCCGGCGGGGCACGGCGGGGGAGCAGCGGGCCGAGACCCGGTGGAGCTGAAGGAGGATTTGGCGGCCGCGACGGAAGCGGAAAAGGAAGGAGAAAGAAGGAACTTGAAAAAAAAAAAAAAAGTGAGGCGGAAAAAAGTCGACTGCATTGGCCGGGAATCGAACCCGGGCCTCCCGCGTGGCAGGCGAGAATTCTACCACTGAACCACCAATGCCAGTGATGAAGACGTTGCTCTCACCGCGCCTTTTGTCCGTATATCAGACAGAAAATGGTTTAATTTTTCTCCGAAATCACCCAGATTGGCAATTAGCCGCTGTTAACTGTGACAAAGGCAAAACAGCATCGCGAAAGTACTTTCAAATCAAATCTTTAACCACGTACGGAGTGCTGCAGGGCTGAGGTAGTTGTGTAATACTCCTGTTGTCTTTTAAAGCACACATACATCAAATTCATCCTCACCGGGTCTCCCCCAGCTGTCACCGTGATTCTTTCCCATCTAAACCATGTGCTATCAAATTTTCCAACTGCTCTTTTCACCCTTAGTAAAACCAGTGAAACTTCAATGGGTGCAAACAGCTAAAAATCCTAATGGCAACAGCAAGGAAAATTACCTGGCCAGGGAAATATTAATTCCTTCATTTTGATATTATCTCTCAGGGAAAATTTCATATGCAGACACAGCAACTCTAACTCCCTAAGGAGTGTCACACAGATGGATTTGCTTGCTTGCAGCTGGGATTTAAGATTCTTTTAGGGATTTGGGGAACTGAATGTGTCCCACAATCTTTGTGCCCACAATCTTTGCCTTTCAATTCCAGCACAAAACCCACCAGCCACTGTTTTCTCCCTGACCAAACCAGACAAAATTAAACCTTTTCTTCTCCTTGGGGTGTTGCAAATTCTAAACAAATTCAGAGCAAACTGCTTTAGGAACAGTCTCCAGTGCCAGGACAGTGGGCAAGGAACATCTCCCAGTTTTCCAGAAACTTCCATCACCAGACATAGAAGTACCAGGCAAAATTGAAAAGCCAACTGCAAAGGCTTTTCAACCCTTTTAATTTGAAAACTCCTAAAAAATTTTTGGTGGGGCATGTGCACCCATCGCACACAGATAGAAATTTATTTATACCTCAGAATAATTTATTGTGGAATAAAATGAGGCAGGAGAGAGCTCTGCGAGCTGCGGGTGTGACTCAAGAGCACAGGATGTGATGGATGCTGCCCCTTTTTCATGGCAGGATGAACTGGCCTTGTCAATTGGCCAAAAGTTAAATTATTACATTTATTTCCACCCTTTCCCCAAAATTTCACTTTTCTGACATGTTTTTCCCATCCCTTCCCCAAAATTTCACTTTCTTGACACATTTTTCCCACCTTTTCCCCAAAATTTTACTTTCCTGACATTTTTTTCCACCATTTTCCCAAAATTTCCCTCCCCTGACACATTTCTTCTATTCTTTCCATAAAATTTCCCTTTCCTGACATGTACTTTCCACCTTTTTCTCAAAATTACAACTTCCTGGCACATTTTTCCACCCCTTCCCCAAAACTTTGCCTTCCCAACACATTTTTTCTACCATTTCACCAAAATTTCACTTTCATGCCACATTTTTTCTACCATCTCACCAAAATTTCACTTTCCTGACACATTTTTCCATCCTTCTCCTAAAATTTCACTTTCCTGGCACATTTTTCCACCCTTTCCCCAAAATTTCACTTTCCTGACACATTTTTCCACCCTTCCCCAAAATTTCAATTCCCGCACATTTTTTTTCCACCTCTTCCCCAAAATTTCACTTTCTTGACACATTTTTTCCACCCTTTCCCCAAAATTTCACTTTCCTGACACATTTTTCCACCTCTTCCCCAAAATTTCACCTTCCTGACACATTTTTCCATCCTTCTCCTAAAATTTCACTTTCCTGGCACATTTTTTTCCACCATTTCCCCCAAATTTCCCTCCCCTGACACATTTCTTCTATTCTTTCCCTAAAATTTCCCTTTCCTGACATGTTTTTTTCCACCTTTTTCTCAAAATTTTACTTTCCTGACGCATTTTTCCACCCTTTCCCCAAAATTTCACTTTCCTGACACATTTTTCCACCCTTTCCCCAAAATTTCACTTTCCTGACACATTTTTCCACCCTTTCCCCAAAATTTCACTTTCCTGACACGTTTTTTCCACCCCTTCCCCAAAACTTTGCCTTCCCAACACATTTTTTCTACCCTTTCACCAAAATTTCACTTTCCTGACATGTTTTCCCACCCTCTCTGCAAAATTTTACCTTCCTGACACATATTATCTATCCTTTGTGAAAAATTTCACTTTCCTGACACATTTTTCCCACCTTTTCCCCAAAATTTTACTTTCCTGACACATTTTTTCCACCCTTTCCCCAAAATTTCACTTTCCTGACACATTTTTCCACCCTTTCCCCAAAATTTCAATTCCCTGGCACATTTTTTTCCACTCTTTCCCCAAAATTTCACTTTCCTGACACATTTTTCACCCCTTCCCCAAAATTTCCCTTTCCTGACAAGTCATTTCCCACCTTCTCCTCAAAATTCCACCTTCCCGACATTTTTCAACGCACCGCAAAGACTCAGCTGGGGATGAAGGACCGCAACACAAACACTTCTCTTTTTTTATTCCCAACACCTTTTTCTCCCCTGATAGAGATTTCCTAAACCTTTCCCAGTGCAGAAGGAACCCAAATGTGGCTCAGCTCCATCTGAAAGGGAATATCAGGAGAGAAGCCACGAGGTGAGGAGGTCGCTTGGGCCTGAAGTGCTGCTCTGTAGGTGGCAGACAGTGATGCTGCCCCATCCATGGGGAATGCAGACATGGGTTTTTCCAAATGTGCTTAGCATGTCAACATTTTAACGCTGTGATTGTTGCTTGGGGAGAGAGGGGCCTCTGTTAACTATTGAAAGCAGGGGGCCCAGCACTTGCTGTTGACAGCAGATCTGCAGGGTATTTGTGTTCTTTGTCATGAAAGATGTTTACTGTGTTCAGCATTTCCCCCTCAGCATCCTATGGTGGCTATTTTTTTTTCTTTTTTTTTTTTTTTTGGTCTTTTACGTTTAAAAATTAGTTAAAAAGCAAAGTTGGGGTTTTTTGGAACAAAAATATGTCAGCAGGGCTCTGTGTCAGCCGAGCTGATGGTGCATGTTCAGCTCATGGAGATGTTTTCTTTCTCCAAAGCAAAAAGACAGCTAAAAAAAGATGTTTTTAACAGAAGGTGCACTGTAGATGTTTCTGCCATCCTTTTCCTTCACTGTCCTGTGGTGAAAATTGGAGTTCCGGAACCACCAAAGCTCCTTTGGAGCTGCACTCCCTCAGCATTGCACTCTCCCAGCAAAAAAGTGAAATAGAGGCTGATTGATTACAGAAGTACAATATTTGAGATAATATTTGAGGTAAAAGTTCAGATATTTGAGAATATCTGAACTTTTTCTTTGTATTTCTGTTGTGAAAACAATGTTTGAGATAATATTTGAGATAAAAGTTCAGATATTTGAGAATATCTGAACTTTTACTTCACAGTCCTGTGGTGAAAATTGGAGTTCCAGAGCCACCAAAGCTCCTTTGGAGCTGCACTCCCTCAGCATTGCACTCTCCCAGCAAAAAAGGGAAATAGAGACTGATTGATTACAGAAGTACAATATTTGAGATATTTGAGATAATATTTGAGGTAAAAGTTCAGATATTTGAGAATATCTGAATTTTTCCTTCGTGTTTCTGTGGTGAAAACAATGTTTGAGATAATATTTGAGGTAAAAGTTCAGATATTTGAGAATATCTGAATTTTTCCTTCGTGTTTCTGTGGTGAAAATTGGAGTTCCAGAGCCACCAAAGCTCCTTTGGAGCTGCACTCCCTCTGCATTGCACTCTCCCAGCAAAAAAGAGAAATAGTAGAGAGAGACTGATTGATTACAGAAGTACAAATAAAGTTCAGATATTTGAGAATATCTGAATTTTTCCTTCACAGTCCTGTTGTGAAAATTGGAGTTCTGGAACCACCAAAGCTCCTCTGGAGCTGCATTCCCTCAGCATTGCACTCTTCCAGCAAAGAATACTAGAGAAAGACTGATTACAGAAATACAAATAAAGTTCAGATCTTTGAGAACATTCAAATATATTTAATTAAATTTCTCTGTGCTGCAGAATTGGCAATTTACTCTCCAGTACTTCTTTTCACCTCAAAAAGGGAAAATATTGGGAATGATTTGCCATCCCCTGTGCCAGAAAGGAAAATAAGTGGGAGACTTTTCCTTCAGAACTTCCCCAGTATTAACTGTGGGATGAGGATTTTGAAGTTAATCTTTCTGGTTCAAATAAATCACACAATGATGGGAAATTTGGATGGATGAAATGATGGATTTGTTCTGTTTCCAAACCAGAACAAATGGAGAGGACAGTAATGAGAATGCACTTCAGTTTGCATTAGAAAGTATATTTTGCATTGCTGTTTTACTGTTTTCCCCTCAAAAAAAGTTCAACTCTCCAGCTCCAAGCTTCCTTAAGAAATCCTATTTCTTCAATGTTCATTTTTAAGTTGAGGAATTCTGCTTGTATTTTGGTTTACTTCCACTCTCATGATAAAAATATTAATCTACATCCTACATTGATTATGATAGAGAAAATATAATTATTGCCTGTTTGAGCTAAAAATAAAGAGTGAATTCATAATTTCCTAGACACACACTGGGGCAGGAGCTGAGCAGAGCACTCCAGGCCAGCTAATCCCTGGGAAGTTTGTTAAATCCACAGAGGCACTGCTGACAGATCCCATGTGGATGGAATATCCCCTGTCACATGTAATATCAGACACAGGCTAGCAAAATCTTATTTACACCCACTCACTCTAGTTATAAACACAGGGCTGAATGTTTTCACAACACATTGGCAATCTCCTGACAAAGCCCACAGTGAGGACAAGGATACTTGGAAAAGGTGGAGAAGACAAGAAAGGTGGTAAAAATGAGGGATTTCACAAGAGGAAACAGGAATGTAAAAGAATTGAGAACTGTTTCAGTTTCCCAGTGGAAAAAGGAAAAGGGGATAAGTTGTAGAACTGAGAGAGCAGTAGGAAGGTTTAAGGGAGGAAAATCCAACAAAAACGTGGATGAGAAAGCTGGAATATGTTCATGAGCTCTATGAAAGGTTTGGACAATGTGCATGGAAAAATATTGCACTGCAGGAGCTCACTTGGAGACAGCAGCAAATACTCAGCTTTCTGTGGAGGGGCTGCAGAAAATGCTCTGAGGAGTTAATGAGAAATTCGTGCTGAGCCCCAGCTTTGCTGCTCTGAAAGATCCCTTGTGCTTTCCATCAGTCACTTCATTCCATGATATTCAGGAATTGAATTCAGGGTGTGATGGGTTTAATACAGAGGTTATTGCCACAAGTACAACTCCAAGCCCCACAGCCACTGCCCGAGGCTCTCAGGTGACCCCACAACCTGGGGACAGCAGGGGAGCCCCAAATCTGGGGCTGCAGCATCTTTCCAGGTGGGGTGAGCACTTTCATCCATGCAGAGATGGGAAACAACAAGTGCTCCCATCTATTTTTTGTGTTTGCTGGGTGTCCATAGGCACAGAGCACTGGATCGGTTCTGTTTATATTAAAGATTGCTCGTTAGAGGGGTGTGACACAGCGAGATTCGCCATTCCCAGCGAAGCATTCCAAGGCTGTTCCTGACCTGTCCAAGCTCAGCAGCCACACCGGCTGAGAAGCACCACTCGAGCATCCCTCCCAAGCCTCGCTGTCCAAAGCACCCCCTGTGCCCGAGCAGCGCAGGGGTGGGAAGGGACACGGGGGACACGGGGGGGACCCGAGCGGGGCCGGCCCCGGGCACACCCCGCCCAGGCGGGGCGGGCCGAGCCGCCGGCCCCGAGGCGAGGGCTGTAAAAGCGGGGCAGCGGGGCCGGGGAGCAGCGAGCCACAGAGCGGCCGGGGCTGCGTGCGGAGCAGGTGAGCGGTGCCCGGGGAACCGGGAGCGCACCGGGAGCGGGGCAGGGAGCCGTGCCCCGGGGAACCGGGAGCGGGGCAGGGAGCGATGCTCAGAGAACCGGGAGCGCACCTGGAGGCCGGAATTGGAGCGCCGGGAGCGGAGGCGATGCTCGAGACGGGAGCGCACCTGGAGCGATGCTCGGGGAATTGGGAGCGCACCGGGAGCGGGGCAGGGAGCGATGCCCGGGGACTTGGGAGTGCACCCGGAGCAGTGCCCAGAAAATTGGGGGCGCACCGGGAGCGGGGCAGGGAGTGATGCTCAGGGAACCGGGAGCGCACCGGGAGTGATGCTCAGGGAACCGGGCAGCAGGAGCAGGGAGTGAGGTCCGAGGAACCGGGAGCGGGACAGGGAGTGAGCCTGGAGAACCGGGAGCGCACCGGGAGTGATGCTCAGGGAACAGTGAGCACTCAGGGAGCGGTGCCCGAGGAACCGGGAGCGGGGCACGAAGTGATGCCCGGAGAACCGGGAGCACACGGGGAGTGATGCTCAGGGAACCGGGAGCGCACTGGGAGTGATGCTCAGGGAACCGGGAGCACAGGGATGAGTCAGGACGGAGCGGCACGAAGTGATGCCGGAACGGAGGCAGGAGTGATGCCAGAAGGACCGGGAGTGTGCTAACGGGGAGGCAGGAGTGTCCGGGGAACCGGGAGCGCACACGGCGGCAGCTGAGCATCTCCTCGCTGTCCCGCAGGTTGCACCAAGTGCCAGGATCGCTGCACAAACGAGCAAAACGTCGTCCGAAATGGCAGCCGAGGTGAGGGGGATTTGCTCCGTTTGAAACGGGCGGGATCAGCATCCCTGGGAGGGTTCAGGAAAGGTGTCCGTGTGGGTTAGGGGTGGGCCTGGCAGTGTTGGACTCGCTGATCTTGGAGGTCTTTTCCAACCTTCATGATTCTCAGAGTGGTTTTCACGGGTTTTCAATGGAGAGGGGCACAGGGAAGGTCTGTGCTGCAATAGCCCACAGTCCCAGCTCTGATCCCGGCAGTGAAGATGCTCCTGGACACCTCATCCCACCCCAGCCCTTCCCTCCAGCAGCACCATTCACCCCCTGTCCCCTCTGCCCATCACGGCGGCTCCAGCCAGGAGCTGCCAAACTTTGGTTTTTCCCCCCATTTCCCTCCTGCGGACAAACTCAGAGCTCCGGCACTCCGAGCCCTCATCCTGCCCCCCCAGGCTCCCTCCTGCCCTTCCCTGCGCCAATCCCTGGGGAAAGGAGCCGCTGCTGCCGCTCCCTGCCCGCTGTCCATGGTAGCTCCGCTGCCCGCCTGGCGCCGCGCACCCGCCCAGCCCTTCCGGGGCTGCTTTGGGGTTTTCTCTTCCCTTTGCATCTCATTGGAACATTTGGAACACTGAAAGGCACCCAGGACTCCCTTTCTGCAAGCTGCTCCTTTGCGGGTTTTATCCTCATTTTACACGACAACGTCGTGGGCGCTGGAGCTGCTTCAAACGGTGACTGCAGACACTTTGTAGTTACAGGGGTGGCTTAGAGCGTGTGGCTCGTGCTGGCCCACAGCTCCTTGCCAGCTGAATATTTCCTTCCAGTCTCCCTAAAAGAGTGGGATTTTTGTAGTATTTCAAGGATCAGAGAACAGTTTTCACTATATCCCTGACTCCTTTACCTTTTAATTTTTTTTTTTGTCGAAGTCCATCAAAGGTTCAGAGATCAGCAGCTGCCTTAAAAGACAGTTCCGTGCTGGTCTTGCACCCCACACCCCGATGTTTATTTTCAGAGAATCCTGCAGAATTCAAATATCTTGGAGGATCCCCAAGCCATACCTGTAACCTCAAGGGATAAATTCTAGTGAGGGTGACATGCTCTGAGTCCAGGGGTTTGCTGGTGTAGACTGAATACAACCATTGCTGAGATGCTCCTCAGTTTTACTCTGATAAGGATGACATGAAGAGATTTTTAGGGGGTATATCCATAAATCTGTGTCTCTTCCCTTCATTTCTTGCAGGGGGACAAAATGATGGCAGGAAGGTTTGTGGGGAGCACAGATCCCATCATGGAGATGCTCAGCGCTTCCATTACTGTTGATCAGAGACTGTCTGAGGTGGACATCCAGGGCAGCATGGCTTATGCCAAAGCCTTGGAGAAGGCTGGAATCCTGTCCAAGACTGAGCTGGAGAAGATCCTGAGTGGTCTGGAAAAGGTATTTCTTCACTTCACAACCTCTCATGTGTGCTGGAATGAATCTTTCCTTACCTGACAGCATCTTGCTGTATTAAAGAATGCTTTTAAATGTCCTCGTGTGCTCTTCAGACTGAGCAGGCACTAGGAAATCATTTCAGTGGGAAGTAAGAACATCCTTACATCCTTTTCCTGCTGGCACGTGGAATTTTGAGTCTGGCTGCCCAGCTTGGCAGGAGGCAAAGCATAGCAGGTGTAGGGGGGAAGAGGAGGCAGCAGAGAATTGCTTTTATAAAATATCCATTGGTGTTGCTCCCCACCCTGGACAATGGTGAGTCTGTGCAATGTTCTATAGGAAAAGCTTTGTGGATGATGCTAAAGAAATCACTGATATTTAGGCTCAATTTTTCCTTGCAATGCTTAAATCCTTCATAACACTGCAGGGTTATCATGGATAGAGAGCTGAATCCCACCAACAGTGTGGAATATCAGAATGCAGTGAGCAGCCTGAATGCCAGAGTTTGCATGAGACTTCTGGGAATGCCAGGAGCTGGGATTTGCTGGGGACACTCACAGCCCCAGGGTAACTGTGGTGTTTGTGCTGTTTGCAGATCTCTGAGGAATGGTCCAAGGGAGTGTTTGCTGTGATCCAGACTGATGAGGACATCCACACTGCCAACGAGCGCAGGCTGAAGGTTTGGCCCCTCCAGCCTCTTCTTCCTCACCCTCTGCCTGACATTCAGGGCTTGTCCCTCTGTCCCTCTGGGAAATCCCTTCAGAGCTGCAGGCACTGAGCCCCCCGGGCACAGCCAAGGTCTCCAAGCCCCTTTTGGGGCTGTACAAGGCCAGAACCCAAAGCTGCCCTTCCCCAGAGCACATCCCATGGCTCCTCACAGGACCCTGGAGCTGAGTCCCTTGCAGGCAGGGAGATGTGCTCCTGTGCATTGTCCTGTTCAGAGCACAGAGATGCTGACAGAAACCCTGCTCTTGTCCTCAGGAGCTGATTGGAGACGTAGCTGGGAAGCTGCACACTGGCAGAAGCAGGAATGATCAGGTATGGACAGATTATTTTGTTTCTCCTTTTGTATTCCTCCTCTACCTCACTTCAGGAGAGCTCAGCCCAGAGTGACCTCCAGAAATCTTCTTGGAGAGCCAGAAATGCTGACATGACCACAGAAATACAACCAAATGATGAGAAGAAGACACACATTGCCATCACACAGGACAAGGAGGGGTTTGCCTTGCTGTCACTGCATTTGTGACATTCTCTGTGGCCAATCCCCCACAGGTTGTGACTGACCTGAAGCTGTTAATGAAGAATTCCCTCTCCATCATCTCCACACACCTCCTGCAGCTCATTAAGACCCTGGTGGAACGTGCTGCCATGTGAGTCCTTTCCCTCAGTCCCTGTTTTCCATAACTTTGGCTTTTTTGGGGGCAGGAGACTCTTTGGTTTGTCCTTTGTCTGACCCCACTGGGCAGCAGCAGGGTGTCCTGTGCAGGGAGTTCCAGCCAGGCACGTTGGGGTAGCCCAGGGGACACAGCAGCCCCATTTTCTCTAGAGTTCACCTCACAGAAACTTTCCTCATCCCTCAGAGAAACTTTCCTTCATGCCTGGCAAAGGAGTTGAGGTGGGAGCTCCACACAAGATTTTGCAAGGCACCAAACCCATCTGAAGGAGTGGAAAAAAGGATTCTGTAGGAGAAAAAGCTCAGCTGTGTTAGCTCCCTGTCTGGCTCTGCTCCTCACACTCCAGACCTGGGGTGGGCTGGGGAATCCTTGCCCAGAGGAGTTGCTGCTCCAGGCAACTTTCCAGGAGGCCCAGGGTGGATTAACCATTATGGAATACCTAAACCCAGTATGCCTGGTTTGAAGGAGCAGCTAAAGCACAACACAGGCTAAAGATGCTCAGTTTGTGACCTTGCCAGGAGCTCTGCTGTGTCCCTGTCCCTGCTGCTCACCTCTCTGTCCTTCCCCTCCCAGAGAAATCGATGTGATCCTGCCTGGCTACACCCACCTGCAGAAAGCTCAGCCCATCCGATGGAGCCAGTTCCTGCTCAGGTGAGCTCCTCCCACCCTCCCCACCCTGAGGGCTGCTGACAACCCAGAGGGAGCTCTGCAGGCTGGAACAGGAGCTCCCTGTGTCCCCTGGCTCTGTCCAGGCTCCTCATGAGGGGGATCCCAGGCTCCAGGCATGGCGGGATGATGGCTGGAGAGGACAGAGCCATTCCCTGCCTCACGTGCTCTCTCCCCCCTGTCCTTCCCCAGCCATGCTGTTGCTCTGACCCGTGACTCTGAGCGCCTGGGAGAGATAAAAAAGAGGATCAATGTCTTGCCTTTGGGAAGGTAAGATCTACTGTTTGTGTGATCATTTGGCCTTGCTTTGCTCTGCAAAGACTTCAGGGGTGCCTTCCCTGCTTCCCAGAGCTCAGCTTTGCATGGATAGGAAAGGAGAATTGCTTGATTTCTGGTTCTTTCTCCCCTTGCAGTGGAGCCCTGGCTGGAAACCCCCTGGAAATCGACAGAGAGCTGCTGCGCAGTGGTAAATGTCATCCTGGGCCTGAGGGGCATGGGAGTGCCTGGCACAGCTGGGAGGGAGGGAATGGCACCACAGTGCCCCATCCTGGAGCCAGAGCCTTTCATTTGCCAGGATTTGTGCTGCAGAGACAGGCAGTGCCAGGGAGGTGGGAGGAAGAGCAGCCCCTGCTGCACTCTGCCTGTCTGGGATCATAACAAAACCCCACTAAATGTGTTTGTGTTGCTGGAACTGCTCCAGGGCTCACAGTCACCTCCTGTGGGGCAGCCTGGGGCATTCAGGCTCCTGCCAGGGCCAGTGTGAGCTCCTGTGTCCATCCCCTTCCTTGCAGAGCTGGACTTTGCTTCCATCAGCCTGAACAGCATGGATGCCGTCAGCGAGAGGGACTTTGTGGGTAAGCACAGCCAAAGCTTCCAGCACGGGGGGAGGCAGCTCCTGACACCTTTCCAGCTCCTTTCCTTAATAAGGGACTGAAATGTAGGAAGTAAAGCCCCAATTAGAGATCTCTGGCTTGTCCAAGCACCTTTTCCCCTCCTGATCTCCTGCCTTCCCTGCAGTGGAATTCCTCTCTGCTGCCACCCTGCTGATGATCCACCTGAGCAAGATGGCCGAGGATCTCATCATCTACAGCACCAGCGAGTTTGGCTTCCTGACCCTCTCTGATACCTACTGGTAGGTGTTTGGTCTCTGGTGAGGGATTCTCCTGAGCTGCCCATGCTGGGTGAGGCAGTGCTTGGGCTCTGTCTGTGCACGAGGCTGACCCAGCACCAAGAGCCTGGCACAAAGGCAGCCCCAGGGTGAATATTCCTCAGCAATGGGCACTTATTTGTCATTCTGGTAACTTAACCAAGTTTGCATTCACCAGCAACTCCTGTCCAGGACCTGCTGGCAGAGAGAACTTCCTCCTGTGCTGGGAATGCTGCCAGAGCCCTTTCTTGCCTGGCTGGGTTTGCAATCCCAACAGACTCCTTGTCTGCAGGGTGGCACAGCCACAGCCCTCCCTCCCTGAGATCACTTAGCCTGGCTTGCTGACACCACCTTTGCAGTGGCTTGGAGGGGGAGCCCCCTCCTTTCTCTGTCAGAGGTGGGACAGTGTGGGAGCTCCAGTCAAGGTGCAAACCAAAGGCTTTGCTGTGGGAAACATGAGAAGCTCAGCACCCTCAGTTCACTGATTTCCTACACCCTTGACTGAAGTACAAGGAAAGGGGATTTAGAGGTTCCTTTCAGAGGGCAGGAACAGGGATTTCAGCCTGAGGGTTTTGCTCACCAGTGCACTCCCCACACCTTCCCTGCAGCTCTGGCAGCAGCCTGATGCCTCAGAAGAAGAACCCCGACAGTCTGGAGCTGATCCGCAGCAAAGCCGGGCGAGTGTTCGGCCGGGTGAGCCCCAAAGAGGAGGAGGAGGGAGAGGAAGCTGCTCCTGTTGGGGCTGAGCAATCTCCTTCTTCTTGCCTTTGTAAAGAGCTGTGGGTTCTGGGGCTGTGCTTTGCTCTGTGCTCACTCCCAGCCTCTCCTGTTCCCTCTGCAGTTGGCTGCAATTCTGATGGTCCTCAAAGGACTCCCGAGCACCTACAACAAGGACCTGCAGGTAGAGCCCTTGTTCCTCTCCACAGCATCTCTCTGAGCAGACACATCATGCCCTGCCCTTGAGCTGTCCCAGCACTCCATTTCTGTGTGCTGGTGAAGGGGCTGAGGGAGGGGATGCTGCAGGTGACCCCCTGAGTGCCTCTGGGATCACATCCCTGCTCTGCCTGTTGGGCTGCACCAGGCTGGCTCAGAGCCATTTCCATCCCTGTTCCACCACAGGAGGACAAGGAGGCTGTCTTTGATGTCATTGACACCCTGAATGCTGTGCTCCAGGTTGCCACTGGAGTGATTTCCACCCTCCAGGTAAAGCTTCATCTTTTAAGTATTGAACATGGAGCACATTGTGTGAGTAACACAGGGGACAGGGCTCCAGACTGGTCCTAAAGTGAAAATTCTTCAGTGCCTCACCCACACTGCTCATTTTGGTCCCTCTTAGAGCTAATGTGTCCCAAGGATGAGCTGATGGTAGATAACATCTCCCTCTGCCCCTCCTTTCTGCAGATCAACAAGGAGAACATGGAGAAGGCACTGAGCCCTGAGATCCTGTCATCTGACCTGGCTCTCTACTTGGTTCACAAAGGAGTAAGTGCCAGAGGGAGAGCTGGAGCTGGGAGTTCTGTGGATGCAGAACTGCTCAGTGAGGAGCTGGGATGAGCAGTCAACAACCACGAGAGCTGAAAACACATCCTTCACATGCATCTCAAGCAGTGCTACCTGGGGGACTTCAGAGTCATTTACACCCAAATTACTTGATCATAATTTATTCCTAAATCCTCCCCTCTTCCACCCCAGCACTGCCAGATTCAGCTTGCATTGCCCTAAGGGAAAACAGGCCAGCTGAGAAAGTAGCACATCCATTTTCCTCGTGGAAAAGCAGCCCAGCTGCCTGGGCACTGAGTGCCACCTCTGCTTGCCCCTGCAGATGCCCTTCAGACAAGCCCACATTGCTGCTGGCAAGGCCGTCCACCTCGCCGAGACCAAGGGCCTCACCATCAACAATCTCAGCCTGGAGGACCTGAAGAGCATCAGGTTTGTGCCTCTGTTATTTCCCTTCCTTGGGCTCAGCCTCCCTGATCTGCCTTCCCCAAAGTGCCTGGGTTGGGCAGCACATCAACATCCTCCTGTCCTGAATGTCCCAGGCTGAAACACTGGAGGGGGACAACTCCAGCAGGGAGGAATGGGCATGGGCAGGGGCAGGAGCTCTTGGGAGGGGCTGGGAGACACCTCTGCCCTGAGCAGGAAGCCCCCAGAGGGGTTTGGCTCTGGAGTTCCTTGGTGAGCTGGTATCAGCCAGCAGCAGCTCAGGAACGTTTTCCTTGGGGAAAAGGCTCCGTGCTCACTCCCTCAGCCTCTGCACGGGCTCTGGGCACGGGGAGCAGCCCCTGAGAGCCCCCCTGTGCCCCCAGCCCCCTGTTTGGCAGCGACGTGGCGCAGGTGTTCAGCGTGCTGAGCAGCGTGGAGCAGTACACGGCCGCGGGCGGCACCGCCAAGAGCAGCGTCTCCGCCCAGGTGGAGCAGCTGCGGGAGCTGCTCAAGAGGCTCAAGGAGCAGGCTTAGAGTGTGGGGAGAGATCCCGTGCCTGCAGCAGAGTGCCTGTGCCACTGGTCTGGAGTTAATAAACACTGGGGTGTCTGTAGTTCACTGAAATCCTGCTCTCGTGTCTTGGTTTTTCGGGGTGAGGGTGGGCTGGGCTCAGCCCGGGTTTGGAAGGGTGTGGGCTCTCCTCCCTTCCTGCAGGGGAGGCTGGCAGATGGGGATTGTCCCTTTTTGCTCAGCAAAATTCCTTTCCCACCCCAGCCTTGCAAGGCTGGAGTTTTGCTCAGCCCCTTGTCCCCATGCTGAGGCAGCAGAGCGTTGTTGACTCAGAGCTGCAGGGCTGGAACACACAGGGAACAGAAATAACAAAGGTGTTGCCTCACCAAGTTTGGGGCAGGGGCTGCAGCACAGACAGGACAAACTGGCAGCAGCTAAATCTGCAGCCAGAGTACCCCAGGAGACACAGAGTGCTTGCACCTTTGGAGCATTTGTGCTTTTAACACATAGAAGAAGGATCAGCAACAGCAAAATTCCCTTTTACCAACCCCTCACCACTCAATCTCTCCTTATTCTGCCTTAAAACAAATCCATTCACTTGGCATTTAAACACCACATTTCAATTACCTTTCCACAAACCTCCTTTGTGTTTGCTCCCTTCCTCCCTGCTGTGCTCCTGTCTTGGCCCATGTCTCACTCTCCACACTGCTCACCTGGCCAGGAAATCACTTTTGCACTCTCAGCTGCCACGCTAAGGGAACAAGAAAGCCACAGGTAACACCAGTGCTCAACACCTGCAGAGTCAGAAGAACAGAAACTTCCCCCTCACAATTCTTTTTCCTCCTATAAACTTTCTTGATCCATGCCACTCCCCTTATTTTTCCTGTTTGTATCTTCTGGTTCCTTCTCTTCAGATCCTCAGCAGAACAGATTTTCTCCTGTTCCCAGCAGCAAAAGTCTGGCATTGTCTCTCATGAAAGGAAAGGGGAAGCAGCAGACTACCACATTTCAGTCTCTTACCTAATTAAGTAGTTTACAGTTACTGGTACTTCCCATCCATCCACCCTTTTCTTAAAATTGTGAAATATTTCAGATTGCAGGGGCCTGTGGAGCTCCACAGACATCACAGAGTGTGGTCCATGGTGTCTTCAGATTTTCACCATCACCCTCCTCTGACTCATTGGGATTTGGGTTTTGGTCTCAACCCCTGCTCATTCCAGGCTTGAGCCAGGAATTCACTCAGGCTGATAATCAGCTGGGTAGTTCTGGATGTAAATCTCGTGCTCACCATCCTTCCAAACCCTCAGCAACCTCCTGTCCAAGCTGCAGTGTGGGCATCCATAAAGGATGAACATGAAAAAAAGAAACATTAAAAGTGAGAGACTGTAGAAGAAGAAGGAACCTGGCAACAAAACTGTTCAAGGAGTTTTTCTCAGTGTAGACAGTGTGATGGTGTGTGCATCCTCAAGCCTGCAAGTCTGAAAAAGAAATAATTAATGGGTGGAAATGTTTGAGAAGCAGTGAATTAATTGGTGGCTACATAGAGAGTGTGAGCCTTGTTCCGGATGGGTACTGAGGGCACTACACGGGAAAAGCAGCTGGGAAAGGACCTTGTGGGGCCACCAGAGGCAGCCGGGTGTCACCGGCAGTGTCCTGCTGCTCCAGACAAGGACCCGAGCACCTGGATTAGGCTCCTTCCCAGCTGAATTACGACACAGGGGCTGGTTAAAGAACACCAAACCCCGCCAGGGGACAGGAAAGCGGGGATGCCGCTCCTGAGCGTGCTGTGAGGCACCGGGACAAGCCGCGCCCTGCACAGCAGGACCGGGAGCGGGGCTGGCCCGGGGACTCCCCGCCCCGGCGGGCGGGACCAGCTGCGGGAGCGCCGGGAGCGCGGCGGGAGTGGAGCTGGGACCGGGACAGGGACCAGGACTGGGATCGGGACCAGGAATCCAGCTGGGACCGGGACGGGGACCGGGACCGGGATTGCAGCTGGTGGACAGCGGGACCGGGATTGGCAGCTGGGATCGGTACCAGGGCTGGGACCGACGGGATCAGAAGGAATCCAGCTGGGATACGGGTTACCGTGGGCTGGGATCGGATCAGGGATCGCGGTCAGGGTGGACCGCGTGGATCGGTACCAGGGCTGGGATCGAGACCAGGAATCCAGCTGGGATCGGTACCGAGATTGGAGCTGGGACCGGGAGTGGAGCTGGGATCGGGATCGGGACAGAGCTGGGATCGGAACCGGAGATGGTTTTGGGACCGGGATCGGGACCGGAATCGGATTGGAGCTGCGATCGGAAAGGACCGGAGTTGGCATCAGGACCGAATCTGGGATTGTGACTGTGACCAGGATCGGGACCGGAGCTGGGACGGGGACCGGGATTGGAGCTGGGATCGGAACCAGGAGTGGATCTGCGATCGGGATCGTGACTGTGACCAGGCCCGGGACCGGGACCGTGCCCGGAGCCGCCCCGCAGTGTCCCCGGCCCGCAGTGCCCCGGCCCGGCCGCGATGGCAGCAGCCGAGGTGAGCGAACTTTGCTTCCCGGGGGTGTCGGGGGTGCTCAGCCGAGCGGAGCCGTCCCGGGCCCGCCGCGTTCTTGCCTCTGTCTCCTGGCAAAGGCCGATCCTTGTGCCCGGGGCTCAGGCACTTCCCAGCAGCTCGTGTAAACAAACACTGCTCGGCACAAAAGCTGCGTTTTCAGTTTCCTTCCCTGCCCAGACTGACCCGGCATCCTGGCGAGTTCTCTTTCTGCTCTCCACATCGCTGCTCCACGTTCCAGGCAGTGTTTGTCATTGCCAGGCTGCACAGCCACTGCTCCAGAGTCCTGGAGATGCCCAAAATGAACCTTTCAGCTTTGTAAATGTGTACATTGCAATGTTTCTGCTGACACACTCCCTGCTTTGATGGGAAGCTTTAAATACCTGGATACTCCTGATCCCCAGTGAAGTGCTGAGCCTCTGGAACAGCCTCTAATTTAGCATTCACTTTGCTCCTGGGTGCACCAAATTGAGTGTTGAGGAGCTCTAACACTTCTTTTTCAATTCTGATTCCCTCTCTGCCTTCCCTCAGCTTTCTAACAAAGCTGCCTTTTACACATGGCTACACTTCACCTCTGCAGGCTCTCTCCCGTTGTCCTTTCAGGCACAGGGACATGGAAACAGTCACCAGGGAAAACATTTTAAGTGTTTTGCCTGGCTGGTAAAGCCCTGGCACGGATCAGCTTCCAGCTATCCTGCCAGCTCCTTGCTGTCCATGGTAGTTATAGTGACCAGCATGAGAAGAAACTTGCCAGTGGTGTTCAAAAAAATCAAGTAGATTAGTAATTATCCACTCTGCAATGCTGCTGTATTTAGTCCCTTCCTTCAGGTGTCCTCCAATTCCTTTTTGTGCCTGGTAGCACTGGAAAGTTGCTTTTGAAATCTTGGATAAATTGTCTCTGCCCAAGTAAAATTCTTACCCACTTCAGTGCAAGCCTGGCAGAATTAAAACTTCTTGGGTTGTCTTACCTGGGCAAGAAAAAAAATCCTCTGAGCTGACACAGCTCAGGTGAGGCCAGGCAGGCTCTGAATCACTGCTGGAGAAGCTCCCACACAACACACACCCCACACACCCCACACACCCTGCTGGGGCACAGCTGGAACCCTGCACAGCCTTTGGGCACTGCCTGAGGTGGGTGACACATTCCAGGGCCTGAGGTCACCACAGGAATCCTGGCTTGGATGGGAAAACTCCACTTTTATTTCAGTGCTGAAACACAGTTCTTTGTCAATCAAAGAAGAATCTGTTAGATAAACAGCACCAAAAGGATTTAGAGGATATTAATTTCATTCTAATCCTACTGACTGCTTAGTTTTCCCTCCCTTTACCTCAAAGGCCTCAAAACAGAAATCTGTGCTGGTCTTGCATCTTTCCCTGATACCAATTTCAAGGACTCCCAGCAGAGTAAAATATCTTGGAGGGTTTCTGGGCCAGACCTTGGAGCTCAGGGGTAAATAACACTGACAGTGATGTGTTCTCCAGATCTTCAACCACTTCCAGAGGTCCTGAAACCCAGAGGACTTTCTGGTCAGTGCTGTCACACTGAAGGAGCTGAGCATGGGCTCTGTATCAGATAAATGGACCACAGGATGTTGTTTACTGCACAGGATTTATCTGCAGTCAATAGGCCTCTTTAATTGGCTATTTTCTCTCTCAGGGCAATAAGCTTTGGGGTGGAAGATTCAGTGGAAGCACAGATCCCATCATGGAGATGCTCAATGCCTCCATCAGCTATGACCAGAGGCTGGCTGAGGTGGACATCCAGGGCAGCATGGCTTATGCCAAAGCCTTGGAGAAGGCTGGAATCCTGTCTAAAGCTGAGCTGGAGAAGATCCTGGCTGGCCTGGAAAAGGTATTTATTTCCTTCAGAAACTGTCAGGTGAATGAATGAGAGGAGCCTCCCTGGATTTAATAACTCCTGTGGCTGACTGGTGTTTGTGCTGTTTGCAGATCTCTGAGGAATGGTCCAAGGGAGTGTTTGCTGTGATCCAGACTGATGAGGACATCCACACTGCCAACGAGCGCAGGCTGAAGGTTTGGCTCCTCCAGCCTCTTCTTCCTCACCCTCTGCCTGACATTCAGGGCTTGTCCCTCTGTCCCTCTGGGAAATCCCTTCAGAGCTGCAGGCACTGAACCCCCGGGGCACAGCCAAGGTCTCCAAGCCCCTTTTGGGGCTGTACAAGGCCAGAACCCAAAGCTGCCCTTCCCCAGAGCACATCCCATGGCTCCTCACAGGACCCTGGAGCTGAGTCCCTTGCAGGCAGGGAGATGTGCTCCTGTGCACTGTCCTGTTCAGAGCACAGAGATGCTGACAGAAACCCTGCTCTCGTCCTCAGGAGCTGATTGGAGACGTAGCTGGGAAGCTGCACACTGGCAGAAGCAGGAATGATCAGGTATGGACAGAATCTTTTCTTCTCCTTTTGTATTCCTCCACCTCAGTTCTTGAATTGAATATTTTTATGGCATCTCTCTCATCCCTGACACACTCCAGCCTGTATTCCCTTTAAATTAAAGATGGCTTTAAACTAATGATGCTGCAGTGACTCATCCACCCAGGGGAGAGGGATCTGCAGGGCTGCATCCTGCTCGCAAAATGCCACAAAATTCCACTGACATCTCTGAAAACCTCCAGGACCCCTGACTCTGCTGGCTGGGTGCACACATCTTTCAGGAGCAGGATGATCAACTTGTGTTGGTTGGGAATTTTCTATTTCAAAGTCCACTGAAAATCAGAGATTTTGGTTCTGTCCATGGAAAGCAACAGCAGCTTTCACAAATCAGTGACCAGGGATGCATCCCACAGGAAGATTTCCCTTCCCCTCACACAGCACCAGGAAGGGATAACGGTGCCAGGGGGCTCTGCTGAGCAATATTTGGTCACTAAATCTGTCCTGTTGTGCTTGGCCTGGCTGTGGCCAATCCCCCACAGGTTGTGACTGACCTGAAGCTGTTCATGAGGAATTCCCTTTCCATCATCTCCACGCACCTCCTGAGGCTCACTGAGACCCTGGTGGAACGTGCTGCCATGTGAGTCCTTTCCCTCACTCCCTGTTTTCCATAACTTTGGCCTTTTTGGGGCAGGACAGTCCTAGGCTTGCTGTGTGACTGTGCAGCTGCAGGGTGTCCTGTGCAGGGAGTTCCAGACTATTACAGCGACTTGAGACGGTCACTGTGGTGAGAGAAGGACGAGAATCTTGTTCCTTGATCAGAAGGCTGATTTATTCATATAAGATATATAATACATTATAACTATACTAAAAAGAATAAGAAGAGAGGTTGCAGAGAGCAGCTATGCTAAGAATAGAATAGAAAGAATGAATAACAAAGTTCTTTGCCCAGGGAATCTGTTTTTGAGCTGCTCTTGTGATTGCCCTTTAATGGTACACAAGGAAGATGAGCCAATCACAGGGACACCTGCTACATTTCACAACAGCTGATAACAATTGTTTACATTCTTCCTCTGGGGCCCTTTGCTTCTCAGAAGAAGGAGAAATCTCAAAGAAAGGATTTCTATGAAGAAATGTCTGCGACACCAGACCTGTCCCTGTCCCTGCTGCTCACCTCTCTGTCCTTCCCCTCCCAGAGAAATCGATGTGATCCTGCCTGGCTACACCCACCTGCAGAAAGCTCAGCCCATCCGATGGAGCCAGTTCCTGCTCAGGTGAGCCCCTCCCAGCCTCCCCACCCTCGGGGCCCTGCTCTGCTGAGGGGACACCCAGGGCTGGTGACAGACTATTGCAGTGACCTTAGACGGTCACTGTGGTGAGAGAAGGACGAGAATCTTGTTTCTTGATCAGAAGGCTGGATTTATTGATAGAAGATATATAATACATTATAACTATACTAAAAAGAATACAAAGAGAAGTTGCAGAGAGCTGCTAAGCTAAGAATAGAATAGAAAGAAGAATAACAAAGTTCTGTCTCCAGGGAAGGTGTCCCTGAGCTGCTTCTGTGATTGGCCCCCAATTGGAAACATGGAAGATGAGCCAATCACAGGGGCACCTGCTACATTTCACAGCAGCTGATAACAATTGTTTACATTCTTCTTCTGGGGCTCTGCTTCCCAGAAGATGGACAAATGTGAAAGAAAGGATTTCTATGAAAAAATGTCTGCGACATCAGACCAGAGGGAGCCCTGCAAACTGGAACAGGAACTCCCTGTGTGGCTCTGACCAGCTGGGAATCCAAACATGGATTGGACAACTCCTGTTCTCCATCCTTTGGCCATTCTCATCTCCTGGAGTGGGATATCTCATTTCCATTTTCCAGCTTCATCTCTCTTGTCCTTCCCCAGCCATGCTGTTGCTCTGACCCGTGATTCTGAGCGCCTGGGAGAGGTGAAGAGGAGGATCAATGTCTTGCCTTTGGGAAGGTAAAGTTTATTTTTTATTGTGATCCTCAGCCATCACTTTGCTCTGAGATAAAGACAAGAGGCAGATCTGTCCATCCCCTGAGCCATTGGGGTTTCTATTCCATAGACACTGCAGCCCAGTTTGCCTCTGCAAAGACTCTCAACATAGAAATATCTTTCTGTTTCTTGAAAATCAAGGATTACAAGGCTTCAATTAAGAAAATCTTCCTGTTTGGGGGGGAAATCTGGTTTAGTCCAGAGTTCAGGGTTTGATGAGCCTCAGACAACACTGTGAAATCAAAGTGAACTGGGGAGGGAAACCTTCAGAGGTGTCATCACTAGAGCTCAGTTTTGGTCAGGTATCAGTTTGGATATCATGGGTGACTTCTGGTTCTTTCTCCCCTGGCAGTGGAGCTCTGGCTGGAAATGCCCTGGGAATTGACAGAGAGCTGCTGTGCAGTGGTAAATGTCATCCTTTTAATAAAAAATAATAAAAAATGACTACTCATAATAGCTGGGATTTTGGGAAGCATCAGAACATTGTCCTAATGTTATTTTGGATGTGTTGCAGCACTTGAACAAGGGGGTGGAGGGTAATGAATAGATAAAAAGTCACCTCCTGTGGGGCATTCAGGCTCCTGCCAGGGCCAGTGTGAGCTCCTGTGTCCATCCCCTTCCTTGCAGAGCTGGACTTTGCTTCCATCAGCCTGAACAGCATGGATGCCGTCAGCGAGAGGGACTTTGTGGGTAAGCACAGCCAAAGCTTCCAGCACGGGGGGAGGCAGCTCCTGACACCTTTCCTGTTCCCTTCCTTAATAAGGGACTGAAATCCATTATTAGGAAGTAAAGCCCCAATTAGAGATCTCTGGGTTGTCCAAGCACCTTTTCCCCTCCTGATCTCCTGCCTTCCCTGCAGTGGAATTCCTCTCTGCTGCCACCCTGCTGATGATCCACCTGAGCAAGATGGCCGAGGATCTCATCATCTACAGCACCAGCGAGTTTGGCTTCCTGACCCTCTCTGATGCCTACAGGTGGGTCTCAGCTCTGGGCAGGGAGCTCCTCCCTCAGCCTCTCCTGAGCTGCCCACGCTGGGTGAGGCAGTGCTTGGGCTCTGTCTGTGCACGAGGCTGACCCAGCACCAAGAGCCTGGCACAAAGGCAGCCCCAGGGTGAATATTCCTCAGCAATGGGCACTTATTTGTCATTCTGGTAACTCAAATCAAGTCTGTGTTCAGCCCAACTCCTGTCCAGGACCTGCTGGCAGAGAGAACTTCCTCCTGTGCTGGGAATGCTGCCAGAGCCCTTTCTTGCCTGGCTGGGTTTGCAATCCCAACAGACTCCTTGTCTGCAGGGTGGCACAGCCACAGCCCTCCCTCCATGAAGTCACACTAACACTTAGTCTGACCTGCTGATATGACCCTGGAGGGGGAGCCTCCTTTTAAGTTTCTCTGTGAGAGGTGGGACAGTGTGGGAGCTCCAGACAAGGTGCAAAATCAAAGAGAACTCAGTCAGTTCACTGATTTCCTACACCCTAAACAGGAGTACAGTGAAGAGGGTCCTGCATGTTGCTTTTGTAGGGCTAGCTTGGTCATGATGAGTGTGTATGGATGAGGGTTTTGCTCACCAGTGCACTCCTGTCCCTCCCAGCACTGGCAGCAGCCTGATGCCTCAGAAGAAGAACCCCGACAGTCTGGAGCTGATCCGCAGCAAAGCCGGGCGAGTGTTCGGCCGGGTGAGCCCCAAAGAGGAGGAGGAGGGAGAGGAAGCTGCTCCTGTTGGGGCTGGACAATCTCCTTTTTCTTTGCCTTTTCTTTGTAAAGAGCTGTGGGTTCTGGGGCTGTGCTTTGCTCTGTGCTCACTCCCAGCCTCTCCTGTTCCCTCTGCAGTTGGCTGCAATTCTGATGGTCCTCAAAGGACTCCCGAGCACCTACAACAAGGACCTGCAGGTAGAGCCCTTGTTCCTCTCCACAGCATCTCCCCTGCCGGCTGGAGGAGTCAGCAGAGCTGGGCTGCTCAGCCTGGGGGGTTTTGGGCTGCACCAGGCTGGCTCAGAGCCATTTCCATCCCTGTTCCACCACAGGAGGACAAGGAGGCCGTCTTTGATGTTGTAGACACCCTGAATGCTGTGCTCCAGGTTGCCACTGGAGTGATTTCCACCCTCCAGGTAAGGATTCTTCTCATCCTCTCACTATTCAACATTATCATGGTGCATATTGTGTGAGTAACACAACTCCAGATTGTTCCTCTTCAGTGCCTCACCCACACTGCTCATTTTGGTCCCTCTGCCCGCTGCTCAGAGCATTCTTTCAGAGCTCCAGATGAATTCCCCTCACCCTGCCACTAACATGGCCCAAGGAGGAGCAGATGGTAACGTGTCCCTGGGATCCTCCTCCTGCAGATCAACAAGGAGAGCATGGAGAGGGCGCTGAGCCCGGAGATGTTGGCTACGGACCTGGCTCTGTACCTGGTTCGGAAGGGAGTAAGTGCCAGAGGGAGAGCTGGAGCTGGGATTTCTTTGGATGCAGAGGAACTGAGCTGAGTCCCCTCTGCTCTGTCCCCTTCCCCCTGCAGATGCCCTTCAGACAAGCCCACGTGGCCTCTGGCAAGGCCGTCCAGCTGGCTGAGACCAAAGGCATCACCATCAACAATCTCAGCCTGGAGGAGCTGCAGAACATCAGGTTTGTACCTGTGTTATTTCCCTTCCCTGGGCTCAGCCTCCCTGATCTGCCTTCCCCAAAGTGCCTGGGCTGGGCAGCACCTCAACATTTCTGAGGTGACAGGGTATCCCTGAATATCCCAGCTGAGGTGTCCTGAATATCCCAGCTGCTCCTGCTGGGGCTGAAACACTGGAGGGGGACAACTCCAGGAGGGAGGAATGGGCATGGGCATGGGCAGGAGCTCTTGGGAGGGGCTGGGAGACACCTCTGCCCTGAGCAGGAAGCCCCCAGAGGGGTTTGGCTCTGGAGTTCCTTGGTGAGCTGGTGTCAGGCAGCAGCAGCTCAGGAGCGTTTTCCTTGGGGAAAAGGCTCCGTGCTCACTCCCTCAGCCTCTGCCCAGGCTCTGGGCACGGGGAGCAGCCCCTGAGAGCCCCCCTGTGCCCCCAGCCCCCTGTTTGGCAGCGACGTGGCGCAGGTGTTCAGCGTGCTGAGCAGCGTGGAGCAGTACACGGCCGCGGGCGGCACCGCCAAGAGCAGCGTCTCCGCCCAGGTGGAGCAGCTGCGGGAGCTGCTCAAGAGGCTCAAGGAGCAGGCTTAGAGTGTGGGGAGAGATCCCGTGCCTGCAGCAGAGTGCCTGTGCCACTGGTCTGGAGTTAATAAACACTGGGGTGTCTGTAGTTCACTGAAATCCTGCTCTTATGTCTTGCTTCTTCAAGATTTCACCCTCCCTTTTCTCCCCATGAAGCCACCAGTGCTCCTTTTGCCATTTCCTATAACTTTTAACCTTCACACTTTAAAAAGTGACTCTGAATAGAAATAGAAGTAAGCAAGCAGGCATTAAAGAAATAACTAAGAGTATGCAAGCAACAATATTAAACCTAAGCTGCGCTTAAGGGGAGGTTTAGGTTGGACATCAGGAGGAATTCTTCCCAGAAAGGGTGACCAAACATCAGAACGGGTTGTGCAGGGAGGTGGAATCACCATCCCCGGAGGTGTTTAAGGGAAGAGTTTATGTGGCCCTCAGTGCCCTGAGGCAGGGGCTGTTTGGTCACTTGTTGGACTTGGTGACCTCAGAGGCCTTTTCCAACCTAAGTGATTCTGTAACAAATAAATAAATAAATAAATAGTGTAAATAAGTAAGCAAATTAATAAATAAGTAAAAGTAGGTGATGAATACATTTAAAACCCTAAGTAATAAATAAGAAGGAGGGGAGGGGACAGCAGGGGAGCACTCGCCTCTCGATGAAATCCAGCGATCCAGGACAGAGCCTGAAAGTTCCTGGAGGCGCCTTTACGCCAGGACACCCGTGGCTTTGTCCTGAGGCGAGAATGGGACAGGACCCGGTCCCTGTCGAGCTCTGCAGTCGCTTATCGCGCTGGGGCGGGACCGGGACCATGACTGGGACCGTGACAGGGAGCGGGATCGTGACAGGGATCGCGATAGGGATCAAGATCGCGACGGGGATCGGGAGCCCCTCAGCCAAGGCCCCGCCCCTCTCCCTCAGCCCCGCCCCTCCGTCAGCGGGTCCCGCCCACAGCCAAGATGGCGCAGACGGGCGCAGGCGGCGGCACGGCCGGTCCGTGCACGCTGCCCATGCTGCCGGTGCTGCTGCTGTTCCTCCCGGGGCTGGCGGCCGGTCCCGCCGGGATGCTGCAGCCCCGGGACACCCCCTCCCGCGAGCGCAGGGAGCTCGGCGGCCTCTGGAGCTTCCGCGCCGATCTGTCTCCGGGCAGGGACGCCGGGTTCGCGCAGCGCTGGTACCGGCGGCCGCTCCGGCAGGTAGCGGGGAGCGGGGCGGGCGCTGCCCTTCCCCTCAGAACCGGGCTCCGGCCCGCTGCAGGGGCTCCTCTTCTTTCTTCCTCTTTTCCTCTTTCCATGCCTTCTTCCCCACCGGGCTGCCGTTCTCCTCACGGTGCTGACCCTGCTCTGTTTTTGAGGCATTTCCTAATTAGCAGCCCCTAATGATGCCCCCGGTGCTGCTCCGAAGGCAAACACCCTTTGAATGAGCCCCATTCACCTCCAGGAGCCTTGCACAGCGCTGAGCTTCCAGCAGCACAGAATCAGCACAAAATGTGCCTGGAAGGGCATGGGAATTGTTTATTCCGAAGTTTCAGAGTGCTGGTAGAAAAGTTTTGGTGTGACTGAGGTGTGCTTGGAAATAACTGCATTGCCTGACAGAAAGGAGTCAGGGATTTTATGCATAAAATGGATAAGTCGTTCATTATTTCTGGTTTTAGCCTTTTGGCCGGTTTTGTGGCTGGATTGTGGAAGGAGAGAAGAGCTGAAGGGCACTGTGCTGCTGGAAGCTTTGCAGAGGAGAGGAATCCTGAGCTGTGTCCCTTCAAAGAGAGGCTTAGATGAGTGCACTCAACCTGTTTTAGAGCTCAGAGAATCTCCCTGAAGGACTCACAGGTTCTGGCCAACACAGACAAGGGTTTTCCTGCATCAGATATAGAAAATCCTCTTGCCCACCCAAGGATTTTCCCACTAGGATTTTCTGATGAGGGCACTGGGCTCTCTGCAGTGCCAGTGCTGAGTCAGCCACGCACATGATGCCCACCCTGGGTGCCCAGACCTTCCTCATTCCATTTCCTGAGGCTTCCTCAGGAAAGGAGAAGCTGCAGAACTCCTTTGTGCAACGTCCTGAGTGCAGAAAGTGCTGAAAATGAACAGCTCTATTTGTCGACAGCATCTGGATTCCTCAATATTCAATGTATTGTAACACTGCCTCTCTCTAATCTTCGTGTTGGAATAAGCAACTGAATGGATTCTGTTGTAATCCCAAGGAATCTCTGTTGTTTCATGCAGTGAGAAAGGCTGGGTTGATCCCAAACAGTCTCCATGGAGAGAAAAATATCCCAAAATACCCATAACTGCCCAAAATATCTATTATTTTGTTACACATTTACTACAGCTCTTAGCTGACAAACAGCACCACAACCCCCACATTGCTCTGGAGCTGTGCAGGAAAAATTTGCACTGAAACAACAACCTGGGTTTGGGTTTTGCCAGGGCCATTAATGAAAACATTTCATTGTACAGCAGGAGGGGAAAAGAAAGGAGCAGCTGTTTCCTGTAGGAACAGGGAGGTTCCTGTGCCTGGTGCTAATCAGGGCTTGTATAGGAGCTGTGAGAGATCTCAGCAGTTTTTAAACACCTTTTCCCAAGTATTTCCCCTTGGCAAAGGCACTGCAGGGCTGTCACTGGAAGGGGACACCTCCAGTAGTAAAATTCCTCTTTTTAACCTCTCTGTTCCTTCTTTTCCCATGCAATTCCTGCCAGAGCGGGCCTGTGATCGACATGCCGGTGCCTGCCAGCTTCAACGACATCACGCAGGACCCCAGCCTGGAGAATTACATCGGCTGGGTGTGGTACGAGAAGGAGGTGCTGCTGCCCCTGCGCTGGCTGCAGGGCCAGCCCGCCCCCAGGGTGGTGCTGCGCTTCGGCAGCGCCCACTACTACAGCATCGTGGTACGTGCCTCGGGCATCGGCCCTAAATTGGGGACAGTTATTGCTTCCTAAATCAGGCTGGACTAAAGGCAGTTTCATGGTTTGTTCAGCAAATCCATCCCTGCTTCTGTTTGGCATCCCCTGCTGAGCTCGTGCCTGGTTTTCCCCAAGCGAGAATGAATTCCAGTTTCTCTGATCCTGCAGTTTTGGGGTTGGTAATTAAACGTTTCCTGATTGATGGATCTGCCCCATTAATTTAGTTACCAATCCCATCTGCAGTTTTGGGGTTGGTAATTAAAAATTTCCTGATTAATGGATCTGCCCCATCACTTGTGTTTCATGAGTTTCAGGGTTGGATGAAAAATTCGATTAATGTTGTCCCATGTTTCAGAAATGGTTTCATATTTAGGATGGAAATATGAAATATATGTCTCCATTTTCAGAATATATTTATTTTAAAATATTTTTATATTTATATAAAATATATTTATATATAAATATAAATTATTTATTATATAATATAAATATATTTCTTATATTTATATATATAGAATAATATATTTATAATATATAAATATATATAAATATATAATTTTTATATATTATATAAAAATATAGCATATATTTATATAACATATATTTAATATATATAATAATATAAATTAAAACTATTGGTATAGTTTTTCTATATATTATTATATATATTAAATTATATTAAATTTATTAATGTAATATATTAAGTAATATTAAATTATATTTCATATATTATATTAAAACTGTACTAAAAGAATAGAAGAAAGGATTTCATCAGAAGGCTAGCAAAGAATAGAAAAGGAATGATAACAAAATCTTGTGACTGACTGAGACAGTCTGGACAGCTGACTGTGATTGGCCATTAATTAGAAACAACCACATGAGCCAATCACAGATGCACCTGTTGCATTCCACAGCAGCAGATAATCAATGTTTACATTTTGTTCCTGAGGCCTCTGAGCTTCTCAGAAGGAAAAATCCTAAGGAAAGGATTTTTCATAAGACATGTCTGTGACACCGTGTCCCTCAGTGACACTTGATGTGACCCAGACACAGCTCCCAGCAAAGGGAATCCCTCAAAGGTCAAGGTTGATCCCACAAAGATCCTTTGAGGATCAAGAGCCCAGTTGTTCCTCCTAACTGGGCTTCCCTTCCCCGTGCTCTGCTGACCCCAAAATCCCAATAACTCATTTTTTTTGTGTCTTTCCTTGCAGTGGGTGAACGGGGTGCAGGTGGTGGAGCACGAAGGGGGGCACCTGCCCTTTGAGGCTGACATCAGCAGCGTGGTGCAGGGCAGCCCGGGCTCCCTGTGCCGCATCACTGTGGCCCTCAACAACACCCTGAGCCCCCACACGCTGCCCCCAGGCTCCATCCAGTACATGGCTGACAAATCCAGGTGAGTGCTGGGCTGTTGTACTGCTGGGATCATCCCAGGGGTGGGATAGGGGGAGTTTGTTCAGGTGCTGGTTCAGAAGTCCCTCTGTGGGGTTGTGTTTATGGTGGATTTGTCAGTGGAGCTGTGAGGAATCAGCAGTGAGTTATTGCATCTGGTTTGTGCCCAGATTGGGTGATTTGCCAAGCTGAATCCAGGGCAGGATTGAGAAGCTTGGATTCAGCTGGGAGCTGCAAGTACCAGCTCTCCTGAAGGATGAAGATCTTTTTTAACTTTTGTTAACTGCAGAATCCTTCAGTGTAGCAGCTGACAGACAGGTCCAGCCTGTCATACAGATATTTTACATGATTATTTTGCACTGCCTTCAGCTGTCTGGTGAAGTGTAATGCAGCCTTGCTCCTGTCTTGCTCACCCAGGTACCCCAAGAACTATTTTGTGCAGAACACCAAGTTTGATTTCTTTAATTATGCTGGGATCCACCGCCCCGTTGTGCTGTACACCACTCCTGCTGCCTACATCGACGACATCACTGTGACAACCATCTCATCAGACAGTCTGGGTAGGTGCACTGAGCTCCCTCAGCCTCCACATGGAGGTGCCAAGGGCAGCAGGGAGAAAGAACATCCTGCTCTGGTCTGATTGAATTTGTTTCCTAGTGGAGGAAACAAGGCTGAGCTGTCTCCTGCAGGCTCTGATTGTTTTGTGTTTCCTCTGAGCCAGCCAGGGTGCAGTACCAGGTGTCAGTGGCTGGCAGCACTGACAGTTCCTTGTCCCTGAGTTTGCGTGACCAGGAGGGGAAGGTGGTGGCCACAGGTGATGGCCCAGAGGGAGAGCTCAAAGTCCTCAACCCCAACCTCTGGTGGCCTTACCTGATGCACGAGAACCCTGGGTACCTGTACTCCTTGGAGGTAACGTGGCATTTCCTCCTCTCTGGGTGTGGTTAATGGGGTTAAGGCACTGCCTGTGTGTGTGACCAAAGTGGCTCTGCTAATTAAGCACTAATCAAATCAAGCTTTGGCAGCTTCTGAAGGGGTTGGGAGGGAGAAGGGCATTTCTGGAGTGTGCTCTGAGCTGCTGATTGAGGGTCCATCCATCCCCTCTGGGGAGATGAGGAGTTAACAACTGGAGCCTGGGACATCCTGTGGGGGTTAAGGGCAGTGGTGATGCTCAGGTGCAGAAATGAGGGAGGATGAGCTGCTCTGATGTTCAGGTGCAGAAATGAGGGAGGATGAGCTGCTCTGGTGTTCAGGTGCAGGAATGAGGGAGGATGAGCTGCTGTGATGTTCAGGTGCAGAAATGAGGGAGGATGAGCTGCTCTGGTGTTCAGGTGCAGAAATGAGGGAGGATGAGCTGCTGTGATGCTCAGGTGCAGAAATCAGGGAGGATGAGCTGCTGTGATGTTCAGGTGCAGAAATGAGGGAGGATGAGCTGCTCTGATGTTCAGGTGCAGAAATCAGGGAGGATGAGCTGCTCTGAGTTTCCAGGAAATCAGGGTCACACCTGGGAGCAGGTGATGTGGCAGTCATTGCCTTGGCATCAGGGCATAGAAATGGTCTGTGGGGATGGCATGGGGAAAAGACACTGAAGATTTTGGGATGAACAAAAAGGGTCATCCAGGGGCTCATTCTTTATCCTTCAGCTTCCATTTGTATTTTTGTTCAGTCAGACCCAGCTGCCCCCCAGCAGCAGTGAGGAGCAGGCTGTGTGCTGAGGGCTGGGAGGGGATGTGGGGCCAGAATCTCCCTCCCACACAGGGGAGGGAGCCCTGGGCATCCCTGTGAGGGTCCCTCCTGTTCCTGCCTCCCACACAGGTGAGGATGCAGGCCCAGCTGGACGGGGCCCTGCTGGAGGACGTGTACACGCTGCCCGTGGGCATCCGCACCGTGCACGTCACCAGCAGCCAGTTCCTCATCAACGGCCGCCCCTTCTACTTCCACGGGGTCAACAAGCACGAGGATGCAGATGTGAGTGTGACACCCAGGGCCACCTCAGCTCACATTGCTGCCCACGTGGCACCTGTGCTGCCTCCCCTGCCCTCTCCTCTCACACCCTCCTCCCAGGCTGAGCACTAAGGGGACACCCACACCGTGTCTGGTCCTGCCATCCCTCAGGGCACATGGATGTGCTGCTGGAGACACTGAAGCATGTCCCAGCTGTCAGCCAGACGTGCTGACAGACAGTCTGATGTGAGGTCCCGGCACAGGTTGCACAGAGAAGCTGTGGCTGCCCCAGTTGGACAGGGCTTGGAGCAACCATGGCAGGGGTGGAATGATAAAAGCTTTAAGGTCCCCTCCAACCAAACCCCTCTGACTGTGGCAGCAGCTGTTGGGTTCCCCACCCCCGGATCAAGCAGGGGAGCTCTGTTCACAAGGGCTGGTTGCTCTTTTCTCCCCAGATCCGTGGCAAAGGCCTGGACTGGCCCCTGATTGTGAAGGATTTCAACCTGCTGCGCTGGCTGGGCGCCAACTCGTTCCGCACCAGCCACTACCCGTACGCCGAGGAGATCATGGACCTGTGTGACGCCTACGGCATCGCCGTCATCGACGAGAGCCCGGGGGTGGGCATCAAACTGCCGTAAGAGCTGCCAGCCCACCCTGCCCTCGCCCCTCTGCTCCCCTCCCAGCTGCTCCCAAGGGTCCCTTTACTGCTGTTACACTGCTGTGCTCAGTGCTGATAGTGGGAGTACTTTGCTCTGTGTGGAAATGTCCCGTTGCGCCACCGTGGTGCCTCATGGTGTTGGGCAATGCCTCATGATGAGGGCACTTTGCCACATTTTGCCACAGGGCTCCGTTAATGAGCCCAAACCATGGCCCTGAACTGTGCAGTGAACTTTGGGGAAACAGGGCAGAAGCCATCTGTCACTTTCATTTTTTAAGATTTTTTAAGCTTTCTGATTTGACATTTTTGTAGTGAATTTTCTCACACGCTTTCTGTAAATCACTCCTTGTTTTGCGTTCCTTTATGGAGGAGAAGAAATTT